>NW_011350554.1:548744-554062 GCF_000735185.1 Notothenia coriiceps
GATCTAACCGCCTTCTGGAAAAGCTTCACAAGTACGTTGGTACGCAAATGCGCTTTGTCACACAAGTGACGGTACGCATTTCAGATTGTTGCCGCGCATGCGTACCTGCGTACCACTTATGTGCACCCCTGATTATAAAGCCTTAATGCAATCGAATGTAAAACAAAAAAGTTATGATTGATGAAAGTAGTAAATCGGTCAGATTTGACCCGAACACAACAGGAGTGTTAATCATCGGTCTGCCTTTGTGTATTTGATATGATAATCAAAATAGCCTCCTCCCAAACCCTTTCCCTCCCGTAATGCATTAGGCTCTACCTCAAAACAGTCAATAACAAAATCTGCGACTCATAGAAGATGTGCACTTTGTTGTTTATATAATATAATCCTGATAATCACTCTCCTGCAGTGAAGTGATCAGGTACCACATCATACTGGCCTTTCATTTAAGTTGATCTCTGTTACGTGAATCACGGGTAGGTCGGCCATATGCCTCACTCTGATTGGCTGCTGGATCAGCGGAATTAAAATAAAGCCTCTCTGTTTCTCCTGTTTCAATCTGAGCTCTGTTACTGTCTTCCATATAAGGGCAGCTAAGAGACATTTTCCAGAAGAGGAAGAGTTGCTAGAATTTCATTAGTATGCCAATTAGCTATTATCTATGGATGTGCACTGTACTGTACGCACATCATGATCCACAAATAGGCACTTCATGAAAACATCCTGCTGTCAGAGTTAATAAGGATACCCCCCATTCTCTCAATAAATGAAGTGATCTAACTGTCGGGCAGGCCTGTCAGCACACACAAGCATATGTCTAATTTGAGATCTGTGTGTGAAGGAGCGTGTGTGTGAGTTGAGTTGAGTATCAGAATGAATTTGGTACATGTAACAGATCAGTATGAAAGAACATCCATAATGACAAGATTTGGAACATAATAAGGTAATAGACGTGAGTGGCATATGGAAATGGATTGGATCCTTAATTTATAAAGTTCAGGAGACTTGAAACTGGTAAAGTATTCATGTGTATTTGTTTAGATATAATCCATTTTTAAATAAAAGTCAAATTAAGGGAAGTTTGGTCAATGTTGACTTTATTGAAGAGGGTATAACTAATCTGAGTGTCTGTGAAACCCCATTTCAAGAAGGACAGTCGTTTTTGTCATATTGAGCCAAGAAGTGATATTCAGTGTTATAGACACAAGTTCAGAGCTCCCTAGAGGTTTTCTTTGAATTGTAACCTACCGTCTCCCTCTTTTCTAATTATCATAACTACAACAACTACCATGTCTCTTTCACTGTCATGAGATGAGCACAGATGCTTTAGGCTTGCGTCCTTTGGCCTCGGCTTGCATCATCAACCTGACAGATTCTCTGGATGCTCCTGATTGAAAAGCAACAGCAGTCAGGAAACTCCAGCTGTGTCTGAATTCAGAGGATACGGCCTATAGAGAAGGGTCCCTCAGAGGCCAGGCTGAACCTGCTCCTCTTCTGCAAATGATTAACTCATTGTAATAGTAACCATTGTGCACCTGTGCTTTGTTTCCCTCTGCACACCTGCTCTACAAGGCAAAATATGGTTTCTTCAAAAACGGCAGAACAGCTTTCAGTTTTTTATATATTGAAAGGCCTGATATAGACGAAGAGCTATACAAACACATTTAGAAATAGTAAATTAGCTCGGGTCGGCCATCATAATAAATCAGACTTAGAAAAAGAAAGATTTTATCAGAGTACTTGTCAGCTTTTCTCATCAAAACGGTCACTTACTTTCAGCAGACACCAAACCATCCTACAACATTTTTTACTCCCTTGGTTTTAAATATTGTATACGAACCCACTGGTTCTAAATAATTAATCTTAACAAGGCTAACAAGGTATTTTACGGCAATTTACATATTCAAATTTCAATGTCAATATTGTCAAATGTCAGTCCTTTCAAGCAGACCAAACTGCACCCTGCAAAGAGGTGCTCTGCAAAACACACACACACACACACACACACACACACACACACACACACACATGCACTCCCTCATCCCTAAATGTATTATGTACAATTAGCTGCTCAGTGAAGACCGGTGGCAGATAAAAATGAACACCAGAGCTAATTTCATTTGTTTCCTCTTTTTTCCCCCTTTCACACAGGGTGGTCTCCCTGTAGAGTTTCTTTATAGTGTTACTATGAAGGCTGTAATTTCCACTAGTAAGAGATGGCTGTGCACATTGTCAGTTTTCATCAGCAATTATCTCAAACCTAAACACACCATGACCAGTTACAGCTGGTCGTGTTTTGTCTCCATCGCTAAGCAGGTTGCCAAGGTAGCTGCCAGGCAACAAGAGCAAAGCATCCCAAAAGTTACAGCGCCCTGTCAAGAAGTACAAAACCTCATTAAATACAACTTTTTGCATGCACAAACAGAGGATAAACAAACAGGATATGAGCTTTAGAGGGGCTGTTGGATAGAAGTTGTCAGCTGTGGATAGCTGGAACCAGGCTAGCTGTTTCTCCATTACCAGTCTTTATGCTGAGCTAAGCTAACACCACAGATATCGATCTTTTTATTCGACTCTCGGCAAGAATGCAATAAGTACATTTCCCTTAATGTTAAACAATTAAAGAATACATCAACTAAACCTAACTAAAGTACATGTAAACATTCACATAGTTTGTATGCATCATCCAGTATCAATTCTGTCTCTTTCAGGTCAAGGTGACACTGTGTATTTGTATGGAAATTAGTGCAGAAACACTGATCTGCTCACTAGGCCTTGAGATCAACAACAACATTTCTAGGAACACAGGAGAGTGGAGCAAATCTATCCCCGGTCGCACGGCCACACTGCAGGCATGAGTAATCCACCCTCTTGTCATTGACGAGTTGTATTGATACACCCTTTATCTGCACCTAGTTAATGCTGGGGTGTTCTAGATGGTACCGTGTGTGCCGCTGCATCTCATCTTTTAAAATGGATAATGAAAGTTCCACTTGCAGTTTTCCAGTTTGCATGTTTCCATTCCATCATGTCACAGCATAAGTATGGATGACACATAGGCCGTTTCTCAATGCTGAGTATACCTGCTGCAGAGCCACTATTTCAAGTATACTACGTCATCGAGTGGGGCCGAATGCTGGGCATTTAACATGCATTTAAACAGTCGTTAGGCGCCACTCAATGACGTAGTATACTTGAAATTGTGGTTCAGCAGCAGGTTTACTCGACATTGAGAAATGGCCATAGACAAGCGCTATTCCTTGATTTTTAACTCAGAAGGATCTCTATTTCAATTGTTTCTAGTATTCTTGTTATCTTGTTTTACTTTGTACAGAAGATTTTACATTTAGGACGAACCCCAGTGACAATATTTTCTGAATCTCTCTCCACTGAATCACTCTATCTTAATGTGTGTGTGTGCCTGTAAGAGAGTAGGACCGAGACACAGATGCAGCCATGTGTTAGAAGGTGTTTATTTCTTTGCCACGGGTCCTCACATGCTGTTTATCCACCAGTAAAGTTCCAAGCATGCTGATGGCTGACTGGAGGGATTCAGCTCCGGGTCTCAGTGGGGGGCAGTGGGGATGAGAAACAGACTGAATCTGGGGTTTTATATTAGAGTTTTGCTTATTATACTGGGCTTACGCCTTAAGGATGACAGGGAGACAAGGATTGCAGTAACAAGTTAAGTTTAGAAATAACAACAAATTTAGATATGTATTGATGGTGCTTACAATCTTAAAGGCTTGTCGCGGCTTTTTCTGTCTTTTATCAAAGATTATAAGGTCCAGTTTTATCTCCTTATACATCTAAACCTCTGATCCAGCTGCCAGCTCAAACAGATAGGAAGCTTATAGTCACACTCACAGAGTTTCTGGTTACCCTCCTGCCTAAGGCTAAGTGCCTTTAAAATCTCATCATCTTTCCTTCCTGTTCCTGGAATCACCTTGCCAAACACACATTTTCATTTGACGGCGCCTCTTCCCTGTACGTCCCATTTGACCTCCTCCAAAACAACCTGAATTTGAATCTCAAATGAAATGCAAATGCCCCTGGAAAAACCCAAATCAGATACAAATACAAGAAGTCAATCAGTGACTGAAGACACCCCAGCTGTTTGAGGAGAGGGTTTGAGGCGCAGTGGTGCCTATGGAGGACTTTTTAATGAATCTAACACTGGAGAATTAGAGCTGACTGAGTGTGTGAGCGCCAATCAAAGGCAGACTGGAGCAGGCAGATGTACAGGCTCCTCATTAACTCTCACTTTTCCCCTTCTCCTTCTGCTCTGGCCGAGACGAGGCGAGGCTGCTCAGTAATAATGATAACGCTCTCCTCCAAACCTGAAACATCCCCAGACACAGAGCCAAACACTTCAACAGGAACACCTTAGTCTTTATACCTTTTTTCTTTAATTAAGTCATCACTTATGCTAACCTGTTTTAAAGGTCAAACTCATTGTATCATGACCGTAACAATATAAAAGTGTGAAACTATTCTCGGAGAACAGTTTCACAATCTTACCTCTTTGCAATCTTTCCCTCTCTCCACACAGAATGACACTTGGACCGAGCTCTACTCCTTCGCCCTCTTTAAGGCCATGAGCCACATGCTGTGTATTGGATATGGAAGACAAGCCCCGGAGAGCATGTCCGACATCTGGCTGACCATGCTCAGTATGATCGTGGGAGCCACCTGCTACGCCATGTTCATCGGCCACGCAACCGCACTCATCCAGTCTCTGGACTCCTCCAGACGGCAATACCAGGAAAAGGTAACAATCGTATTTCTTTCTTTTACTGGATGTTTACTGCTTGATTTTACTGGATAGCTTACAGCTAATGTATATAGTGTGGGGCAGATAAGGTGTCAGTTCAAACAAGAAAATCACCAACCCTTTGCAGACATGCAGATAGCTGTGTAGTTTTACACAACTATGTCCAGGTTTTGAGATTTCCATATTGAGATTGAGTGGTTAAATTAACTTTGTGTTCAAAGCATTCCATTTTCATTTAAAGGTGGGATAGGTAATTTTGGAGAAACCAGCTCGAGTGCGCTAGAAAAAAAGAAAAAAAGTTCAAAAATTTGAAAAAATCTGCCACTTCCTTACAGAGCCCCTCCTCCAACACACACGAACGCGCACATGACCAATGAGGGCACAAGATAAGTTTGTGCACAGATAGAAGGCTGACAGGCAGGTAGGCCATCCAGTTATTTTAGCCGGGCCGGCTCAGATGATTGGTCGTGCTTTTTACAGCGCTACGGCTTCCACAGATGACCATTTTTTTATGGATCTTTTGTCAAACACTTCAGATATTCAT
>NW_011350554.1:554102-578435 GCF_000735185.1 Notothenia coriiceps
TATAATGAACTCTTAAATCAGACTTTAGTTCCACCTGGAGTAAATTCACAAGCTACCCTGCAGTATACAAAGTCATTCAAACTAGCTGCTAGGGATGTTACGTTCGCGAACGATCCGATTCTTTTGAACGGCTCTTTGGTACGAACGAAGGGAACCGAGTCGTATTTGGTGAGAGCCGTTCTTTTTATCGTTGGTTCACTGCCTGCCATAAATCCACTCGCCTTTACAGGAACTTGCTTTCCTGAATGCAAATGTTCCATAGATGATGGCATACTGTAACGCATGCTGCTTGAGTAGTAGTTTGGCTGGCTGAGAGATGTAGCAAGTTGTACATTTTTCTGTGAGTAAAAGTAGATTTCTGGCAATACAGTCAATTATTATCCTGGTGATTATTTCGCAGATAAACCTATTAACCCCGCCCCCTTAAAAACATTTTTATTCCCATCACTATTACCCAGGTGGTCCTCTAATCCAGATCATGGCAAGAAGCCATAAAGAGGAGATTTAAAATACAGTGTGTGTCCTGTACAAGGATGTGATTAAGTTTATCACATTTGATATAAACAGAGAGGGTTTGCTCATTTGATCCCAACACACTTTGATAGGAACAGCATCTGTTCTACCAGTTTGATATTCAGCAGCAGCTCGTTTTCTTCAGCCTGTCTGACATGTATCTCTACAAGATGGTGGATCAAAGCTTTGGGGGTCTTCAGGCCAGCGAGGGGGGGGGCACGCTCCTGCTGCATAAGGCCATGGTGTCAGTGGTCCTCTGCTTCTTGTTAGCTTCCTCAGATCCTGCATGATGTTGAGGTGTCTTCTGCTCTCACTCATAAACACTCACAAACCTCAGAGTGATTGGAGGAGCTTTGTTGTTCAGTTGAAGTCTCTGGCCAATGTTTAGAATGAAGGGTGATCAGGTTTACGTCTCTCTTATTGAGTCATATGCTGTTTCACCCTCAATGTGTAGCTTTATCATTTTACTTAAGCTCGATCACGTTGAAGAGGTAATCATCTTTCTTTACTTTCTAGGTCATGATTACATTGAGCATCCTTGATGATGTGGAGTTTATAGTGGAACAGCAGTCCTGTAGGAGGGGTGGTGGTGTTTAAGAAGTTATGAAGCTACTGTATGTGTCAGATTAATGAGCGTTGCTACTGCAGCGAGGAATGGATACATTATCAATGGATCTGGGGTAAACCATAAATCATTGAAGAGCAACTCTATACGGTTGAAACACATAACATGTCACCGCTGTCTGTCTGACCTCAGTTTCACCTCAGTGATGTTTTTCAAAGACAAAGGTTTGGTCTACTCAAAAAACATTGTGTTTATGGCGATTACAGTTGCAATAAATTGCATTACAAAACTCAACAGAAACATGTCTTTTTCATAAACAGCTCCCCCTTAATCTGGAAAATCTGTATACTTTCCTGTGCTAATAACTAGTTTTTATTTCGACCTCTAAAAACTGTGTGGATTTTGGATTATCCAAACAGACCAGGAACAATTTAAGGTGCACTTTAAATATATTTTATAATGCTTTTAGAAACTTACCTTGTTACTGCAATCCTTGTCTCCCTTGACATGCTGTGTGGTTTTTAAACCTGACACACTCAGACAATGATAGTGCTTTTTAATTCAGTGGCCTCAGCGTACCCTGCCCAAAAAAACATCTTTCAAACCCACTTCTGAAGATCCACTCTCAAAGACTTTCGTTATGTAATTGCCTTCTGATCTTGACAAGTTTAACCGTGTTTTGTTTCCCTGTGCAACTTATAAAAGTCTAATTTCATGTTCCTCTTTTGATCCTGTTTTCCATTTTGATATCTCCATTGTGATTCCTTCTTCATTATCTTTTTTTTTTTCTTGTCTTCAAGCTTTCCTTTTCTGAATGTTTTAATATGTTTTCAACAGTTACATGAGAGTTATATCAAGGTTTTACATCAAGACAAGAAGTGATTAGTGTCTGGCAAACATATTGATTCAAAAGGACTTCTGGGCGGATATTCATAAAATATGTTTGCTTTACAACTCATGACAATAAGTCCTAAAAGAATACTTCTTGTTTTCTTCTTCTTTTTTTGTCCAGGCTAGACAAAAACATTAGTCCTACAAATGCCATGCAGTCTTCACCAAATGTGGTCCGTAACTTGGTTGGATGAACTTTAAAAAGTTTTAAAATGATACTGTAATTGGTTTCTAAATGGACTTGACATTAATGCTATAACTCTGATTGACCTCGACTGCAAATAGAGTTAAAGGGTAAATAAGCTGCTGAGCCTCAGTGCAGTCTCTGTTTTAAGTCAGTTATGTGTATCTGTACTCTGTCAGCGGTGTGACGTCTGCAGCCATCAGTCTCATTCTGCTCTTCTTCCATGATGCACAGCAGAGAAATAATGATCAGAGTGGCTTCACCCTGCTAGGCTACACTAGGAAAACTCATCCAACATAACATCCCTCTGCCGTCCCGCATGACTGTTTGTTCATCATTACCCAATGATGTGAACCATGCTGCTCTGCAATAAGCAGCGCCATCAGATGACAGACTGGAGACAGAGTTATGGGCTGAAACTAGCCTCTCCAACAAGATAGATTCTTTGTTTAAGATAATGTAAATCATAGCGATTTGTATTCACATAACACAAAGTAAACAGTTGGCGTCATGCTCGGCGTTGAGGCAGTGTCATAATATCTCCAGCACTAAGCGTCCTGTCCTGTATGAGAGGTGTGGATTATTTACTGAGTTAGACAAAGCATGCTGGTGTGTTTCTGCCTTATCAGAATGGATTATGGTGTTTGGTCAATGGCGTGTATAGCAGCTCTAGAAATAGAAACATAAATAGAGACACACAGAGCTGGAGATAAGAGGGGGATGTTAATGAGAACGACTACAGTGTTTAATTTATAGGACTGAAAGAGACCCGCCCCTTCAACCATTTAGTGTTTCAGTTGTTAATCCATTACTTATTGCAAATTATTTGACCTGCTTATCCATTCCCTTAAGGTAATTATATACATTTGTTTGTCCATTATCCATTAAACAAATAGTTATTTACTTTTGTGAGATGAAGCTAATTATTGTATCTGTTTATCCATTACTTTTAGGAAATCCTTTCACATTTTCTCTTTTAGCTCTTTGTTCAATTTGATTATCTATTGCTTATGGCTATCTTTTTCAGATGCATCTGATACTTTTTGCTCACTATTTAAGATATATATTTCATTCGTTTAATCATGACGTTTCACTATTTTACTTTTAATTCCTTATTTTAAGCGAATTCTTTTCTAATTATCACTGGCTTTAATTTACTTCCTTTTAGCTAATTAATTTGTTTATTTATTACTTTTAACTAATAATCTTCCCTTGATCCCTTTCTTTTAGCAAGAATTCTAAATGAATTGGTCCATTACTTATGGCTAATTGTTTAATTTGTAATCATCACTTTTTGCTCAATATAACAGGAACTATGTAATGCTGTATCCACTGCATTCAGATTATTTAATTATTTGATTATTACTTTAGCTATATGTTTTTTTATTTTTTTAAAACAAATCACATCATAATTTCTGTTTCTTTTTAAAATGACCAAGCCTCTCTAAACTCTATACATGGTTACAAATACCATGGTTTGGCATCTTCGTTCTTTAAATTATTATTTTTTTAAACATGACCTGGCTGGAGTTAAGGAGAGGTCACATTGACTGACATGAAGTTGTAGACGTGTTTCTCTACAAACAGTATTACTAAAGTGAGGTGGGGACAGCAGCTCAGTTTTCTCTTGTCCCTCCCCTCCTTCACGTTGAGGTGACTGCTGCTGCCTTCATCCGGTGTTTCTCCACACCAATCCTCCTACATCCCCTCCTCCCCTGCTCCCATTCACCCTTGACTATTGGGCAATACACCATCTGCCACCGGCACTGGACACGGACAGAGGGCATTAGCTATTATGTAACTGATCTCCTGCTCCTCCTCCCCATCACTTCCTCCCCTTCAGGAGCCATAGAGCGGCATGTTCGAGTTATAGTGAGAGGAGTGAGATGTGACCCCCGGGGCCTCGGGTGATGAACACTGGGCAGTGACACATACAGTAAAACAGTGACCTTACGAACTGATCACTTTATAACCTGGATGACCCCTAATGCCTGGCTTGGGCTACCTGGATCTTGGACACTTATCAAATATCTAATTACATTCATGGTTCACCACCTTGCTTTTTCTTGAGTTTTCAACCACATCTCATTGTCAGATATGGTTGGAAGCTCCAGAAATAGTTAGTGCACCTTGAGTTAAGATTCTATTCTTGGTGGCCACTCTCTCCATAGTCAATGAGGTAGTTTCAGAGTGAGAAGATCTTTGATCACACACACACACACACACACACACACACACACACACACACACACACACACACACACACACACACACACACACACAGACAGGACTTGTCACATCCTGAGCCCTGATGCTCAGTGACATGGCACATTAATGGGAAGGCCAATTCAATTTCTCCCTTCCCTCTGTGGCAGCTTACAGTGACAGCCATGCTTCAAGATAGTAGCCACCAACTCGGGGCTTTATGTCCCATAAAAGAACGTCTGTGCTGCCCCTTAACTTAGTCCACAGGCGGAGAGGAACAGATTGGATTTCAGAAATGTAATGCAATGGTAGTGTTACACAAGTAAAGCAAGAGGATCTAAGTATAGTCTTAACTTCATTCCCCAACCACAAAATCAGATTTTACAAAATGGACACTGTATTATAAAGACAGTTGGATGTTATGTGTGTCTAACATGTATTTATTTTTAAACGAAATAAGTGTAATATAGCGAATGTTTGAAGTTCCGAAATGTGCCAACTTTGAGGGTAAATATTCATAGTAGAAGTGAGTATATTGCTATCAATTTGAGAATTGGTTTATAGATTAGGTTATTTTTATTAGAGTTTGTTTGTGGGTTATTCAGTGTGACTCAGAGCATCATAATTAACGGTTCAGGAGATCAGACCCTTCATCTCTCTCTCCCATGTTCCCTTTTAGATCATGGCCATGTGCTAACACAGCATGCATTATGGATTCCCACAATATATATTTTCTTTTTATTCAATTTCCAGCCAAACATAATTTGTTGTATTTAATTCAGCTTCACTACAACTGTGTCATACTCCACATGTATTAGCTTAAAAGCTTAAAAGTAGTAAGAGTAGATTTTATTTATTTTTTGCAACATGAGGGCTTTTGACACCCACTCCCATTTAACTGACTTTGAGTGACATGGTCTCTAATCTAAAACTAATGCTGAGAAAATCTGAAAGTCAATAAGACTCCTTCAGCAACCACTTTTAAAATAGTGGGTTATATATAGAGAGAGAGAGTTGTCATTTCAGTTTAATAGAGACTGCCTCACACTGAATCCTGGGGCAGGAAACATTTATTGGAAGCATCCTAGTTTACCCCCAGGCTCGATTAAATAAACTGTATTCTCTGGACGGTGGCTGTATCTTTAATTGTTACTGACACACGGCAAATGGGAAGGAATTTGTGAAGTTTAGGGAAATTTAAGTCTTTTTTTTGTTCTACTTGGTGAGTTAGGGAGACACACATTTGGGAAATCCCCTCTCATGTCCTTACCTTTTTATTTAAAAATAAAGTTCTGTTTTTCTGTATAATCTCTCAACCTTCAAGATGTGTTCAAAATGTGTAAACATGGTTGAAGATGAAACCAAGTAAGGGTTCATTTTGCGCTGCCATGGCTTTTCGAGCTAAATAAACCATGGACAAAGGCAATTAATTAAGACTGAATGAGATGAGATTAAAATTGGTTTACGTAAGAAGGAAGAGGATGCCGTTAATTGTTTTGCAGATGTAATTTAATGATGTGGTTCATTAAAGTAAGTGATACACTAGGATTTTCATTTTGTCATGTAAGAGGCATTGTGTCTTCATTTTGTAATACATATATAAATCACAATGGAGAACAGTAAGATACTTGGCAATTATTAGGCAAAAGTGTTTAAAAGAGATAGGGAAATGGAAAGAGTGTGAGGAATGTGAACTTAAAACGGAAAGAGAGGGATTAAAGGAGATGGAATGGATTTATAGTTGTTTAATTAAAAAGAAATTATGTTTCCCTGAAAATAAGGATGTATATCACTCTCTTTCACCAATGCTGCAACTCTTACATAAAAGCAAGTTTTCTCTCCCACTGCTTTATATTATGCAGGATAATCCTACTGTATGGAAACAAAAGTAATGCTGCCCTACCATGACAGCCAGTGTGTCCTGTAGAAAGGATAATGTGATTTAACGTGACACCAAAGGCACCAGGGTCAAGCCTTCATTTTCTCCTCTAACCCATATGTCACCTTACGGTGTGACACAATGTAATTTCCTGTGCAGAGAGCCACCCTATAGTATGTGCGTGCCATCGACTGTTACAAGCAAGGTCACGGTCATACAGGGTGTGTCCACATTAATCCTGATTGGCTGTACTCAGAGGCAGGAATGATTTGCCTCTCTATAAAAGATTTATTTTATATCTGCTTATATTGGCCATCCAGGGACTTAACGAGATACAGATATGTGCCAAATTAAAGTAAAAAAAATGTGTAGTACAAGTCTTTAAATTGGTTTTAAAAGATGTTTGAATTTATTTCATATTGCCCACTCCTAGGTAAAGCATGTTGACAGTCATCTAAACTGAATCTGTATGGGAAAAGTTTATCTGACTGATTTAAACAGCAACGTTTTATTTTGTCATATTTTCTTCGTAGATGTTTTTCTTCAGTTGAGGTTAAAAAAGTATAAACTGACAGCTATAACTTCAAAGCAGGAAGGTAAAGGAATGATTACTGTGCTGATTAATAGTGCCAAACCACAGGTGGGCTGTAAACAACGACGGCTTTGCTTGACAGGGGGCAATCCATTTATTTTGTCTTTTATTTCCACTGACAATAATTGGTATTGCATGACTGTTTGATCACGCATATCAAACCTTAACATTTGAACTCTGTATAGAAGATTTGAGCTGTGTTTTGTATCTTTCGGTGCGGTGCTGAACATACATGGTTGTCCTTTGACCCCTTATTAGGCGCATTCACACCGCAGTACTTTTCCCACAAAGGTTCATGAGAATTTAGTTCATCAGAACTCTTTAGTTCTGATGAACTAAGTACAGATCGCGTTCACACCGGAATAAATCCCTGGGGGTGGATTAGGCAGATGAAGCCGCTGACGTCACTTCTTCTTCTTCTTCTTTGGGTTTACTGGCAGGCCGCAAACAGCTTCACGGCGTATACTGCCGCCCAAAATCCCCGGCCGGAAGTCCCCGGTTGTTGGGGACTGGCTTCAGTAGAAGCTGCTGGGACTCCCAGCAGCTTCTACTGAAGCCTTCCGAGTAAATCGCCAGAACGCCGACCCACACCCCTTCATGCTCCACCGCTCCCATGTTTTTATTTTGTGTTGCCATAAATTAGTCTCTCTGCGTTTCTGCGCTGGCTAATGCTAATGCTAATAATGCTAATAAAATGGTGGCTTCATAACACTTTCTTTTTGAGTTTTACGGGGCGTGGTTTGCAATCCGCCAGCAGCCAATCAGAAAATATAGCTCTCTCTTCTCACAAGAGAGCCGCATGAGAAGTCCCTGCTCTCTAGCAGGACGGAAAAGGAGGTAAAAAGGTTCTCATGAACTAATTTTAGTTCCGGCTCTTTTTCGTGTGAACGCGAACATTTCGGAACTATATCGGGATCTAAAGTGGGAGAAGTACTCCGGTGTGAACGCGGCTATTGAAACCTACCACTTATCCACATGACAGTTTATCCCCCGGAGGGATGACGCACACTGCTTAACACACACACATATACACTTGGGAAGCGAGACAGACCTTACGTAACACTTTAAAGTTACTCCAACAACAGAGCCACGTTGAGGCACAGTATTGATCGCTGTAAAAAAAAGATTTGTTGGTCCATAAAGTAATTGTCATCACTGATATTCTGTACAAACTGTGAAGTCCATGAGACAATGTAACATTTGTTATATTTTTTATAATAAACGGATTGATTGATGATGATTGATTGCAGAACAAGCATATCGCCAATTTGCTATGTCTCCTGGTGGGTCTGACCCACACAGAGCTCATACCATGAATAGCAAACTGCAGCGCAGCACACTCATAAATTCATGGCATTAGTACATGATCAGAAGTGATATAGTCATTGCATACAAACAGTAAAAAAAAGTCATCACATTTTAAAAGCCCCAATCAATCAAAGTCAAAACCTAAACCCAACAATTTTACCAAAAACCAATATAATTACATAGTAAATACCTAATTACTAATTACTAATTGAGCTCCACCCAAGTACCAGTGCCAAATTTAATTTTTGTAAGTCTCTCAGATTATTTTTTAGCAAATGTTTGAAAATGTATGTTTGAGTTGTCTTGAATGATATGGACCCGGTAACAGAATTCCAAGCTGACCCCATTGCTCCTGTAAGTACTGTTTTCTGTCCCTGAATATTTGATTCTGATTTGGGTAACAATGAAACCTTTTTTGCCTATTGGCAATGTCCTGGTTTGATAGTTATGTGTAGAGTAGCGTGCCTAAATGAACTTTTGTGACAATATACTGTGGTAAGTGTGTCAGCGCTGTAATATTCTTCTACAAAATTAAGCCAGAGAATAAAGGACCCCTCTGTCCTAACATACCTGCATCCCATTTCAGTGTCTCCAGCCTTAGTCACTCCGGGTTCCTGTAGGAGCAGCCTGCAGAAGCCAGCATGTGGCTGGCCTTATTCTGTGCTAACTTGTAAGTTTAATTTTAAATCGTTTTCTGAAAGGCACCTGACCCCAACAACCAAAACGTCAATGCAAGCTGTCGATACCGCACCAAAGCCATCCAAGANTCATTGCGTGCCTATTGATTTGAACACGATCCGTGTATCCATCATTTCCTGGTCTTCTCTAAAGGAGAGGGACCAATGAGAACTTTGTCATGTTGCCGTTGTTCAGCGTGGAAACATTCATTAGCTGACATTATTGTTCTATTGATATAAAGGGAGATCAGGTACTCTTTAAAACAGTTGGTAGTTATGGGTACTTTTTACTTAAGTACATTTCAAAGCCCATACTTCTTTACTTTTACTTGAGTAAAGAAGTTCATTCAGTACTTCTACTTTTACCCGAGTATTTTTAAATACGAGTATCTGTACTTCTACTTGAGTAAAGGATGTGTGTACTTTTGCCATCTCTGACAACCTCTGAGCACCTGTACCACTTCTGATCACACATTAGCTCAAAGCCTAGAGTTCTGGGATGTCAGTTTCAGACGGCTCAACATATGTCCTGATTTATATCATCTATGTTCTTTTCTCTGGCACTGAGACTCTGAAAACTGTCACTTTTTTTTTGATCTGATCATCTCCTGTCTGCTCTCTCTTTCACCTCTCCAGAGATCTGTCTGCTGACCCGAGGCAGACGGACGGCCAGCGTGCGAGCGGACACCTACTGCCGCCTGTACTCGCTCTCTGTGGACAACTTCAACGAGGTGCTGGAGGAGTATCCCATGATGAGGAGGGCCTTTGAGACGGTTGCCATTGACAGATTGGACAGGATAGGTAAGAAGGCCAACTTGATTTGTAACACCACAAATAAAGTTAACTTTATCTGATTTTTTTTAACTCATTGTTTCTTCACAATTTACTACTGTCCCCAAAATGACATATGGTTTAATTAATTTTTTTCGGGTCCATCCGGGCAGAAGATGCACACTTTGACATTATTTTTCTCAGATCTCGATCACAAAAAAAATCAATTTCATTTTTCCATTCAGACCAAATGTATAAAAGGTTTCTTGGGAGATTTAGTCACGGATAATGAGCATTACGCCTCACTGATAAAAGCCACAGGTAAGGTGTCTATATAGGCATATGAGTCATTCATAAGATGAAATGAGGCATAATGGAAATGTATTAATTCATTAACTTGAACACTGCACTTCCTGACAGCTGTGATCCGCTGTGTGAATGATCCTCAGAGAGGAGTCGATGGTGAAAATGTATTCATGGCTTTGAAGTTATTATGCGGTTTCGTGGGCATAAATCGGTCATGAAAATGGAAGACTTCCTGTGGATATCTGCCATTTTGCCAACTGTTATTTAACATACCGTGAGGGACACTTATGACTATCATGGCAGAAACCACTGAGCAAGATTATGGTTTGAACCTCTGTAATATTTCTAGATGAATGGACTGATTTGTTATAAGTGATCACTCAGCAGAGACTCTGTCTGAACACTGAATCACATACGCACTTAAAGGTGCACAAAGACTGATTTGTCTTCGAATCCGCGGTCAAGATTCACATTGAGAGATGCAAACTTCTCTACAATATCGGCTCAGTTAAATCTGCATTTTTTTAAATGAAATTTGGTTTGTTTCAGATATTATCGGAGTCTGCATGTCCCAGAGAATGTCGTGGCTGTTCAGAAGAGTAATGTTTTGTCACATAATGAACTGTCACATTTGAAACAAACCAAGTATATTAAAACATCTGTTAATGGGGCCCTATTTAGATTTGTTGGGATTTTCCATTTCCTGTAGTGTGTTTTATAGGTTTTGTTTATGTGAATGGTCTGCAAAGGCTCTGGGCTCTGGTTTCAGACAGAGGGTGAAAAGAGGTGCTGAGGCACAGGCAGTATGCGAAAAATAAATAAATGTTTGAACAATAAAGCACAGCAACATTACAGTAGAGGCACAAAATACAAATATGAACTTACAAATTAGCATAATAGGGACCCTTTAATAATCTACAAAGTTACGGTCCATTTAGTAATAAAAATCTACATTTAATACAATATACAGCACACATAGCATTGGTTTACTATAGCGCACCGATATGGCGGATGCAAAGACGCATGGTGGCGACAATTATCAGCCCCCAATTATTTTCTTTATCTTTATTCTTTTAAGTTGACGCAAACTTGTTATTTTTTCTTCACAATTCGAACAACTTTCCCCTCCCTTAACACCCCCCAATGTCAGTAATGCTGTTGATGTCAAACCCCCCGCCCCCCCTGTCACATGACCACACTTCACATATTTACAAAAGCCCTGGTCAGCCACCTGCCAGCTGTTGCCATAGCAGCCAGATTCCACACATGAGCAGCCTCCAGTCAGCCTGCTCACATATTTTAGGGGGGAGACTGACGTGTGTGCTCCAGGACATACAGTAACCACCGGCCAAGTATTCCCACTGGGCTCCTTGTGCACTTGATGAATATTAATCACTGATAATGTGTACTTTCGTTTGGCTTTGTCAATAGTGTAAGTTATAAAGCCTCTGTATCAAACACACAGAGGGCTGTCAGAAGATAAAAATATGACATTTAAATACAGACTTTCTAATACATTTCAGATGCTTTGTTCCTTTCATAGTAAGAAAAGATTGTTGATGCATCTCCATAAGGTCTTAAGTGTGGAATAAGTCACAGTTAAGATTTTTCATTGAGCATCTGTGACCAGGATGGCTTATTTAGGATCAGTTCAACCTGAAGGAGCATCATTATTCACTATTCTGATGGAACCAGGCTTGCTCCAATAGCAGCCATTTATACATTTTAACAAAAACTCTGACCTGGGATCCATTCCTACATAGAGAGCGGCTAATCCCTTGTGCATTGTCTTCATACACTTAATGTATCGCATTGTAAACAGTGTCACACAAGATCAGCAGAATAAGCAGTATTGCTGTGATTTAAAGCGGGATGGAGGTGTTACTTGATAATGAATAGGCAATGCAACTGATATGTGAGTTTACATGAGCTAAAGCCTAACACCTGCTCATTGGCTCTGACTTCTGAAAGGCCGATAGCTTAATGAAACTCTGCATTGGCGCCACATGTGTGTCTACCTAACAGCATGTCCTGTCTCCTTGTCAACACACCCTTGAAGTGCCAGCAGAGAGTTATTGTTCTTATATGTTGTCTTTGGCCTCTGATTGCCCTTCATGGTTTGGTAAAGTGTTGCTGCATCTCAACTATGTGAACCAAGAACAAGCCCCAATTATCTACGAGGAATATCCAGAATTAATCCTTGACGAAAAACTCTCTCAAAGTTAGACCGGGGCTTTTCCAGGCTGCAGCACAGCAAAAGAGGATTCTTCTGCCTCCTTCCTGTCGTTATAGTGGACCTCATCACAAAACCTCGATGGCCAACCGTGTGAGTTTTTTCGGCCACAGATGGAACTCATGCAAGGGAGTCATGGCAGTCTGGATCTGCCTACTCCCATCTTCCTCCTTCTGGCCCTGCGGATGGCTGTGCTCGAGAGAAACAAGTTCATCACCAACCTTTTTGACCTCTTTGTTAAATGTGTATCACTCAGGCTGTTGTAATGACTAACAGCCTTGCTTCAAAGCCAGCTCCCTAAACCACCTGCTGCATCAGAGAATCTTGGAACAGCCTCTCTTCAACTCCAAGTTACAGCAGATGGTGGATCATCTAGGTTCAGCTCAAAAGGCCGACAAGCAGCTGATATCTGGTCTTTGATCCCAAGCGTCTTCCCCCTGCAGTGCTTGTTAAGCGCTGCGATTGGCCTTTAGCGTCATAATCGCCATTGGCCGTCTGCTTGAGGTATTACAACTTTTAGCGCTCCTCTGATAGTTGCCTGGTTAAACTCAGAGGTTCTACCCCATTGGTGCCATAGAAAGCCCAATACAAATAGCATAAAACGTGTGTAGTCCAATCCAGTTCTCATGTATTTAGTCATATGCTGACTTCTTGCCAAATTCGCATAATCTCTAAAACCTAAAACTCAACGCATAACAGCACTTCTTTTTCTTTTTATATTTCAATTGTAAATTATTGTCTTTTATTGTGATTGTAGTAATGTGTTTTTATTACATGTACAGCACTTTGGCTCGACCAAAATTGCTTTTAAATGTGCTATATAAATAAAACTTGATTTGATTTAGAAGAAGAGCGCCTGCATAAGTGTATGAATGTTTATGCAGAAGTGTCGAGATCATACCAGTTATGCAAGTACAATGTGTCTAAAGCATGTTTTTATCTTCACCACAATTAGAGCCAGCACCAGTCATTTCTAACAACATGAGCACAATACAAGAAAACCTGTAATCACCTACAGGAAGTATATCCATAGAGGCACAAATGAAAAGATGTGTTGGCAACAGAAATGCTCTCTCACTCTCAGCTAAGTGAGTCTGCAGAAACCCAAGCAGGCACAAACATTAGCCCTGTGATGGGGATATAGTGAGTCAGTTTAAAGAGGATGCTCTTTATTTCTCTCTCTATCTTTGCTGTTTGTGTTTGTCAGTGATGGATTTCGTGTTCGGAGGAAACGGTGGATAGTTCTATATTTAGGCTCCTTTATCCACCGTCACCGGGAATAGAATTAAGGGTAAAGGTAAATGGTGATGATGTTTTTTCTGTGTCAAATAGACGCTGAGACTAAGAGAAGGTAGAATAATGCTATGTGACCTTGTACAACTAAAGCTGTTTTTCTCTTAACAAACAATAAAATAAACCTACATGCTGTGTCCTTGTCATTGCAGGCAAGAAGAATTCAATCCTGATGCACAAAGTACAGCATGACCTGAACTCAGGGGTCTTCAACAACCGCGAGAACGAGATGATCCAGGAGATAGTTAAATATGACCGGGAGATGGTTCAGCAGGTTGATGTTCCACGGCCGCGGGCCATGTCCATGACGCCTCCTCTCCACGGCAGTATCTTTGATTCTCCGAGCTCCTCCTCGCGTCCTCAGAATTCAGCGATCGCCACTCTGCAGCAGGCCGTAGCCATGAACTTTTGTGCCCCTGTGCAAGGTAACTCGATGGGAGGGGGGACCCTGCAGTCGCCCAGGATGGTGAGGAGATTCCAGGTGCTGGAGAGTGTGCCCAGCCCAGTTTCAGCCTCTCCCCTGCAGTCTCAGTTCCTCCCTGCAGGTGCCTTCGCCTCCGCCCTGGCCAGCCCCTCGGTCCAGAGCCCGCTGGCACTCGGAAGACGATCTTTCCAGTTCGGCTCCAGCATGGCCGGCCCCCCCTCAGGCTCCCAGCTCTCTCTGACCCAGCAGCACATGGCCAGCCCCGCACACCGGCCCAGCTCACACGAGAGTACTCATTCCCTGCAAATGGGCGTTTTAAACCAAGACGCCAGGGCACTGTCAGCCTCTCAGCCCTCACTGCCTCACGAGGGGGCGCAACAAGGTGCCCCAAGCCCCCCCCAGTCCACAAGAGTCTCCTCCACTTCTATTGGCCCACCTCAGATAACATCGGGTCACACAGGGCTACGTAGCGCTATACCACATAGGGTGGTGCTGCCCCACCAGATGTCTGTGGGGGCTTTCCCTGCAGTATCCCTGCCTGGGTCTACGCAGGGTTTTGGGGCCGGTGCAGGGCTGGCAGTAGGGGGTGCGGTAACAGGTCTGGGGGACTCGGGGCTACCCAAGAAGGACCCTATCGGGAGCCTTCCTGAGACAGACCACATCAATGTCAGATCCAGGCTTTCCTCAAACTTGTGATCCTAATTAAACTCTTCTAGTGGAGTGACTCTAATGAGGGGCTGGACTGCAGGAGCACGGGGGGGGGAGGGGGGTTTCTGCTCTCTCTCCCACAATCTGCTCAAGTTTGACTATCCGAATGTATGAATGATAAGTGAGTGGAAGCAGGGAGAATCCATTTGGAGACTGTTCTAACATAAAGTCTGTATGAGGACTTTTGAATCTGCAGCATTGAGTTGTTTCTACTCACAGACTTTATAGTTGCACAGTAGTAGTAACGTAGCATCTTCCTATCTCCAACGTGTTTATTTACTGTATTTTACAACATAGGCAACAACATACTGAATCCTCTTTATTACCCTTTTATCCACGTCATGTAATGCAAACTTGTGGTCGGGTGGATGGGACTAAAAGAAAATCAGGGACCTGCTTCAGATACCAGAAGTTGGATGCTACTGTATCTACTATATTATGTGGGCTGGCTGTAAAAGACGATCATCTCACAAAGGTACAATTATTGTAGTTTTTGTAAAGAAACCTAAAAAGTTTGAACATTTAAAGGGTGTTTTTCTTATATTTCTTGAGACTATAGACCACATTTGTAAGCAAAACTTGGACAATATTCCAATATGACCTTAAGTATTTCGAGCCATATTATTCCCAGACTATTGACATGAATACCATTATTTACAAATCAAACCCTGATTTTTTGTATCTAGTTGGCCTCTTTTGTAAGTCTCCCCTGCCTCTGATAGTCCCCACAAATAATGATGTGAGACCCTAGGACAGACAATTAATAACCTTAATTCAGCTGTGGAACAAAATGTCTATTTCCAGCCAAGCCATCGATCTCTACAGGACATTTCAGATTGTTTGTTTAATTTAAATCAATATATTTTATATCAACAATGAATAAAAGGACTAAGGTTAATGTTAAGGGAGTTCCTTACAGTGATGAACCAAAAGAGAGGGATCTGTATCTCCATTGATTTAAAGCAAAGATCTTTGGGTTTAGAGCCCATAGATTTCCTGCCATGCAGTCTTATCACGCATCAAACCTGTTTTCAGTAGCACAAGGCAAACGTTTTCAGCAAACTAAAACACATTTGTTCACCTGCAAATTGAACAAGCAAGAGAATCAGATGTTTCCCTAAGGAGTTGGTATCGACTAAACCAGAATAATATAGATATAAAAACATAGGTGGCCAGAAAGAAGACACCAGTGGTATTCAAATGTTGCTTGTGTATGCTGAAAGTTATAAAATGTCAGCTTGTTTTGCCATTGCTTTTCCCTTTTAGTGGCCTAAAATACATTGGTGCAGCTATAAGATTCGTAAATCCAATAAAAATATCCCTGACTCAAAGATACTTTTTCTTGACAGCAGATTATTTAAAGTATTAGTTGAAAGACTGTAGTCATGTGAGTAGTAACAGACCAAGTATTCAAAATGTATCTTAGAAATTATTATTCACTGCCAGTTAATTACACAGAATTTTGTACGACTCAAAATGTAAATCCATTCAAACTCGCATAATGACAATTTTTTTTTTAACCCTGAATCTCATATTTCTTGCAGCAGCAGTTTGGGCAAATTGTTTGTAGGCCAAAGTGAATTCCATACAGATAATGAAACTTGTGCAGAACTCAGCCTTACTGTAAACGCTACAGCTTCGATCGACAGCCAAGGACAGTGCGGATCATTTGCAGGATGTATATTGCAGCGTGCCTCTGTCATTGACGCCTCAATAAGAGTCCATCAGACGCCGCTGAGTTGTGTCCAAAAGCATTAAAAAGGGAACATTTTGTCCTGAACTTGACATTATACTCCCCACATCTCATTAATGCCTGGACCATTACTGGGTAATGACACTGGAAATTGGAATCCCTCCGGTCTGTTCGGGACCGTTATTATTCTCCTTTCATTGGATTTCATATTTCAGTGTCAATGATTTGCATTTTTCGTTTTGCTTGGTTTCAGTCCCTGTGTTGTTATCCACCTTGAGAGTTCCAAATGGGACAAGGTTGAAGGTTTGTAAGTATTTTTATACAGTGTTTTTGAGATCTGTTGTGTTTTTGTTCTATGCCCATGCGCTTTGGAACCTATTTGAATGCCTTGAACAATTATTTATATCGAGGCTTGTTATGGTAATGTTTTACTGAACTTGTCATTGTGTTCTGGAGAGAAAGTCTCAGGACAAGAAATGAATTTAGTTACAAAACAACTTTATGGACATTTTCACTTCATTAGAAAGCACACAGTAGAGGAAGATGAAAGGATACGGAAAGGATGAATTGCAAAAAAACAAAGGGCCGGTAGCTAAACCTACATCATAAGTAACTCCAATGTTCTCAAACAACCCAACACTTTTAATAAAAGCTGAAGAACAAACAAAGCGAAACCAAAGTTTCTTTTTATGTATGCAAATGTCTAAAACTGTTGAATCATTCTGACTGAATAAACTAACTAAAAGTACTAATCAGATTATACAATTATCAAGTTTGGTAATATTGACAGCAATAAGTGTTTGATGAAGATTACGTGGTCAGATTAAGTTCTGTTTCATTGTTGAGATGTTGATGGAGGTTCAATATTTTCCCAAACTTCACAAGATTATGTCTAAAGCCTGATTTTGTAGCAGATATTTAGATTTAAATCTGTACTCTGATTGGTTATTTCTATTTGTCATCATGTAAAGCCGACTATTTATTCAGTTAGCCTAGTTTACTGTTACTGTAGACTTGCTGAAAAAGTTGTTTTAATCTTGGACAACAAATGCTTACGATCATCTGTTTGGACTCATATTACTTGAAGATGTAATTAAAGCAAAACAAAACCGTTTGCATCACAGAAGATGTATCACTTGTTTTTCTACAGTCGCTCACAGTTTGTATAATACTGTGCCAGATGCTGTGGGTTCTGCATGGTTTCTTCTACTGTGTATGTTTTATTTGTTTGTTTATTTTTCTAATCTCCCTCCACAGTTCATTTGCAAATGTTAAATTTGTTGACAAATGCTACTACTGTTCGATGATTTTGCCTTCTATACTCTTAACCTCTGACATCTAATTAGCATGTTGCCCAGAACCCTTTAAGTGCTCTTTTCCCTCTTTTTGCAACTTTACAAACACATTTATTAAACATATTTATTATTTATACGTTAATGTAAGCAGCTGTTCACACACATGCGTCAGCTACATCAACAGAAACATTTGTGTTTGCCACGTTGTGTGCTTTCAAACATTTTCTCCCATCCACCCCGACTCTTTCTTTAGAGATCTCTCTTTTGTGTCTCCAATGTACGGAAGAGGATTAGGGCCACATGGGACATTTTTTTAAAGATCTGACCTGAGTGAACACTTTTTTTTGTTCTGAGGAATAAGCCAGAATTCTGAGAAAAAGATAATTATATATTTTTTCTGAAAATCTCAGAATTCTGACTCTTGTCTCAGAATTATATTAAAATTAAAATAAATGTCACTTGTGGTCCTTATCTTCTTCCGTCCCAATCAGCGTCTCCAGAGTTAAAACACCTTCCCATTCGAATGACTCTTTGGGTTAATCAATGGCGGTAAAATATGGAGGTCAGGGCGTTTGCATACAAGGGCTGTTCTTCGGATTGAGGGATTATGTTATCCTTACATCTAAAATCATATGATTTCTCTCTTATTGGCCACTAGAGAGTATATAACACAATCTTATACTACGTGTTCCTCAGAGATGGGGTCGTTACTAAAAAAATGTAATATATTACATATTACTTTTTTAAAAAGTAATATATTACACTACTTCGTTACTCTCTAGATAAAGTAACTCGTTACTTTACTCGTTACTTTACTCGCAGGGCCGGCCCGCCCCTCCATACAGGCAGATCACGCAGACTGCGGCGCACCTAAGCGCGCCACAGTTTTGCCTCTGTGAGACTCCACTTGCACCCCCAATTACTATTGCATTAAGCAAGANAGGGCTGTTCTTCGGATTGAGGGATTATGTTATCCTTACATCTAAAATCATATGATTTCTCTCTTATTGGCCACTAGAGAGTATATAACACAATCTTATACTACGTGTTCCTCAGAGATGGGGTCGTTACTACTACTTTTTTTTAAAGTAATATATTACACTACTTCGTTACTCTCTACATAAAGTAGCTCGTTACTTTACTCGTTACTTTACTCGCCGAGCACGTACGAACTGCGCATGCGTGAGTGGCAATAACTCTCCTTACCAGCAGGCGGCGGTAGTGTGTATTCGTCATTCAAAACAGGCAACAGACAAAGAAGAAGAACAGACTACGTGATATAAACAAACAACAAATAGCGTGTGCGTTAGCTTCACCTTAGCATGTGTTCTTTGCGGGTGTTTGTTGAGGTTTGACGTGGTGTTTACAGCAGTGGATAACAGCTTCTGGCCTGGACACAGTTTGCACCTCACCGTCACATTCCTGTATATTCTTCGGACGAACTCAAAATAATGGGCATACCTCCACCCCTCGAAAGTTATCGCTGACTCAGCCATGTTTATGCAGCACTGCACGTGGAGATGTGGAAGCGCAGATTACGTTACGTACATATAAACCTGCGGCGGAAATCCCTCTCGTCTGTCTGTGTGATTATGACTGATTTTTAGTAAGTAACGAAGTAACGCGTGTCGGGGCAATGTTAGTAACTGTAGTGTGATTACTGAATTATAAAAGTAGCGCGTTACACTACTCCGTTACCGACAAAAGTAATATTATTATTATGAGTTACACCCAACTCTGGTGTTCCTGTACTTAACAGTTACATTTAAAACAGTGATCACTCTGCATTCATTTGTTATTAACTTGCATTCTGACCTTTTCACGTTCTTTCTTTCTTTTTCGTTCTTTATGTATTTTTATTCTTAAATTCTTAAATTCTTTCTTTCTTTTTCTCAGACTGGGTACAAAAGCCAACTCCAATTCATACCTAAACACTACATACAAATCTAGTGTGTGGTCTAATGTTAACTGATATCTAAACCATTAATAAATAAATATATTCCCCTGTATCTCAGGCAGTCGCTGTCAGTGAAATCAGACACTAACAGTGCAGCACAAGTGTTTCTGTGTAAGGGGCCTGATTTTCTTTTAGTGGCTTTTTCTAGTTGTCACATCCCATAACATTAACAACGTGCATACCTACAGTAGTGCCTAGCATACACTTTAGTCCTTGTGTGGGTGGCTGTAAAAATATATTTTTAAAGTAAGCTCCTCCTAGTACAATCATTCCTGTCAGTTATATCTCACTGCAACACGTGAAGAAGATAAAATAAATTGTGTTTCAGTACGGAATGATTCCTCTGCTGTGTTTTTAGTGAACACAAATAAGTTATAATAAGTTTGAAAATTCTTATTAGAAGCAGATCATTACTGCAGTAAAGGCATGTGATGGTGAATGCCTCTGCTTTCTGTTAGACATTATATTACAATGTGTGTCAAAGTTACAATGGCATATGAATCTCTGTTATAATTGTTTACATACTGATTTATTTAATATAATCTGATTATTTGTCTGCTTATCAAGAAAAATGACACTTCAAACTCAGTAAAAGATGAACATATTTCTCATGCTGAATTTTGGGATTTTTGTTTTGAGTATTTGAATGCTGTCGTTATTAAATTTGACATTTTCAAAGCCTCTTATGTGCCCGTTGTAATTTTTTTACATACTGTAACATAATGACATCAATATGTAACACTTGCGTTTCTATTGGCTAACAGTTTAAAACATTGTATGTGATAGGCTAAGGGGCGGGACATCTCTAAGCGGTTGACAACAGAGCCGGCCAGCTAACCAATCAGAGCAGACTGGGCTCTGGTTTCAGACAGAGGGTGAAAAGCAGGCAGTATGAGAAAAATAAAGAGCTTTTTGAACATTAAAGCATGGAGACATGTCCCAGCAGAGGCACAAACTACGAATATGAACCTGAACATTTGCATAGTAGGGCCCCTTTAAGGCTAACTTATATTGATGTTTGTGAATCTTCGAAAAGCTATCAAGAGAAAGCTTTTGAAAACCATTTTTACTCTGTCGTACAGAAAGTGGCGACAACGCTTTTTATAAAATGCTAAAACATCTCAGACATCAAACGTTTCTTGAGTCCATTATTCTTTCATACTTAGATCTTCTTGATAAGTCAAGAGTGGCATTTTGTCTATACTGCTGGTGTGTCAGCCAGTTTTCCCTGCACAGTTGGGACAGATGGTCTCCGAAGGGGAAACTGAAGATTCAAACACTTGAGTGATTTTTCCAATCAAAGCTTAGTGCACAGAATCTTCTGTAGATGTAGTGCTTTATCCTTTACAGTTTATTTTTGCTACTTTAAAAGTCCAAACTTTCACTTAATCTTATACAAATAAATATTCTAAAGAAGCCCTTTAACATCAAAATAAAAAAAGCAAATTCATAGGATCCTAAGTAGGGACTCTGACACGTTTCATCTACGCAGGTCTAGTTCACTGAAGCCTCTCTGAGTCAGGCACCAGATGTGTGAGTACCGTGTGTTTGATGGTTGTTAATCAAGCCATCACTGCCTGTCAGTCAGGATATAGGTCAGACAAAGGAAACTCAAACTGACACACACACACACACACACACACACACACACACACACACACACACACACACACACACACATTACCACCTGTCTCTCTCTCTCTCAAACAGCAGCGCTCCCTCTCCCCAGTGCTCACCCCACTTCCTCTCCCCCGCTGACAGAGAGCTCTTGCCCTACATGCCCCCACCCCCCCCAGGACTGTCGGCTCCTCTGAAAGAGCCGCTGAGTGCCGACCCTGCCTGACTCCGAGGGCCAGGAGATGGCAGGGATAGCCCAGGAGCCTGGCAGGTAATCAAAGCGCTCTGAGAGAGAGTGCTGCAGCTATCTGAGAGCGGTTCCAGCTCTGGCAGAAAGCAACCAACACTTCTACTGTGTCCCCTCTCTCATGATCCTGTGGTGGTAATAAAGAGTTTGCTAAAAGCCCCACACTCATATCTCCTCGATGAGATTCACTAACGCAGGTGAGGTGTCATTCTGGGAAATAGCTGCATATGTTGTCGACATTTCATTCAAATGTAATTTAAATGTAAAGCAGACACTATTCCATACTAATATGTCTGCCATGCCAAATAATCATCACTTTCTATTTCTTGTAATGGTGGGTTACAGCGTATCCCAGCATGCTTCAGGTGTGAGACAGGGAAACACCCACAGTCCTCTTTTATCAAAAGGCTAACACAGATAGAGAGGCACTGACATTTCAAGCCTCAAGAAAACAACATTCAAAACATGAGATGCAAATAAATAACACCAACAGATTGAGATGTATGGTATAAAAGAAAAGGACTTGAGGCTCTCCGATCTGATGTCATGTTTACTGGAGCTTTGCATTACAAACAAAGGGATACAGTTTCTTTTTTTTAAATTAGTTTGGACATTTTTTGCTTGACAGTGCTTATTCTATACTCAGTACCCCAATTTTCCTGACCTTGAAAGAAGTAGCATGATGAAACAATCTTAAATCACAGTCCACTTGTTTTTCCAGAGCTTTCAGCTGCATCCACCAGTCTTCATCAGCAGATCTATCTGCTGATGAAGACGGTTCAAAGGGAATTAGGGGACTTCAAATGTATTCAAATGGCCACACATTTGTTAAAAATCACCTTCTTTTTTGCTAAGCCTACAGTAACAAGTTTAAAGAAAGGAGCATAACATAATATAATAAAATGCAGTACTCTTATTAAGTATTAAATAGAACATTTTACAACAAAACACCTCATATTATAATTATAGCATGACACAGAGTAGAGGTCAGACAGAGCTTCATTGAATGTTTTAACACACTGAGTGTGTATACCGTAAGATGTATGTCCAGAGACTTTTTAAAGCCTCTCAATGGATAATTACAAATATTCAGTATTTAAGACAATTCATATTCAAATCAATCACTTGAAAAAGACAAAGAGAGTCAAGAGACATCAGCGTTTACAGAGTCTGATCCATCAGCATAAAACTGTAAGGGCTCAAAGAGGGAAAAACATTTTTAACCCTTTGATACACAAACTATGCATACCCCTTCTAAGGGACAACATGGGTAAAAAATGACCCGTATTGACTTATGTTATTTCATGCATGGGTGAGTGTTTCTTAGCTATATTTTTGGAAATCCATTTATTTAATTATTTGATATTCCAAGTATTCATTAAACATCTTGTTTTTGATCACCACACATCATTATTTTCAATCAACCTTTCAAACTGTTTTTGTAGTAATACATCTTTGCACACATGGGTCAAAAATGACCCATGTGTGCCAGTGTGATAACAATGATAAAAAAAACATACTATAATAATAATTTTGTTAAAAATAATTATTTTATCAGTGATTTGGACCAAACAATACATTAGACTGGGTGGTGTGTGTGTTTAGTATTTTTAGCCCACATTTTTTTTTTTTTTTTTTTATTGCACAGGCTACAGACACAAAACATGGACATTACAATAACAAAAAGAGACATTCTTATCTCAGACAACAACAACAAAAAAAACAGGAAAAAAAATAAATAAAAATAAAATACAGTCAGTTGGTCACTTCAGCATTTCATAAACAAAACAAAAAATAGGTTGACATTCCAATATCATCAAAAGCATTTATTATTCCTTTTTATCCCACTCTTCGCTAGAGCTGATTGTTTCCCATTTCATGGTGTGTTGAGCCATCCTTTGATTCTTTGTGGCAATCATCCTTTCCAACATAAATTGTGTTTTTAATCTACTTTTTACACACCTTAAATTCAGATTTCCCCTTGATTGAGCTTTAAAAATAAGTATTTTTGCCAGAAGAATAATTGTATTCATCAACTGTGTATTGTCCTCATCCAAAAGCCCAAACAAAAGACCAAAGGGAGTAAATGCAAAATCAATATAAAGTGTCTTAAGCCAGTTTTGAATCTCAGTCCACAGTCTTGCAACGTATGGACAATAAAAAAATAAATGCATCTGGTCTTCCTCTTCCTCCTCACAGAATCTACAAAGTGGTGACGGTTCGATATTAAAAGTGTTGAGTTGTTTTTTTGTAGCGATAATCTTGTAAAAGATCTTCAGTTAGAAGATTCTAGCCCACATCTTTACATTGCTCCTGTAATGTGCTTTTGGAGGTGGGGCGTGCCCTCCCCTCCTGCCTCTTCATTCACTATATTGACAAAAGTATTGGGCCACCGACACATTACACCTACAGGAGCTTTTATGACATCCCATTCCAAATTCTTAGGCATTAATATGAAGTTGGTCCCCCCTTAGCAGCTACAACAGCTTCCACTCTTCTGGGAAGGCTTTCTACAAGATTGTGGAGCGTGTTTGTCCATCATTCATCCAGAAGAGCATTTGTGAGGTCAGACACTGATGTTGGACGAGAGGCAGGCTCTCCGTTCCAGTTCATCCCAAAGGTGTTCAGTGGGGTTGAGGTCAGGGCTCTGTGCGGTCCAGTCAACTTCTTCCGCACCAAACTCATCCAACCATACCTTTATGGACCCTGCTTGGTGGGGCACAGTCATGCTGGAACAGAAAAGGGCCTTCCCCAAACTGTTTCCACAAAGCTGGAAGCATAGAATTGTCCAAAATGCCATGAAGCTCCCGGCGCACAGTTTTGGAGCTGATATTAATGCCTAAGCTGGAACTCTGTAGTTATTGAGTCAGCAAAGCTTTGCCCCCCCCCCCCCTGCTCAGTAACGTTATGTGGCTGAGTTGCTGTGGTTCCTAAACGTTTCCACTTTGCAATAATACCACTTACAGTTTACCGTG
>NW_011350554.1:578470-585843 GCF_000735185.1 Notothenia coriiceps
TGAAACCAGTTCAAGATGCATTATTCTTATTCTTATCATTCTTTATGAGCGCAGTAACGGTAAGGTATCTAATTACTTATTTATTTAGTTTTCCATAACCAGAGTTGGGTGTAACGCGTTACTGTAATAATATTACTTTTGTTGGTAACGGAGTAGTGTAACGCGCTACTTTTATAATTCAGTGATCACACTACAGTTACTAACATTGCCCCGACACGCGTTACTTCGTTACTTACTAAAATCAGTCATAATCACACTGACAGACAAGAGGAGTTTCCGCCACAGGTTTATATGTACGTAATCTGCGCGACTTGCACGTCCACATCTCCACGTGCAGTGCTGCATAAACATGGCCGAGTCAGCGATAACTTTCTAGGGGTGGAATTATGCCCATTATTTTGAGTTTGTCCAAAGAATAGACAGGAATGTGACGGTGAGGTGCAAACTGTGTCCAGGCCAGAAGCTGTTATCCATTGCTGTAAACACCACGTCAAACCTCAACAAACACCTGCAAAGAACACATGCTAAGGTGAAGCTAATAGCTAAGGACCCCCAAACTCAGAGAGAGGATGTTGTGAGTGTGCCGCCGCCGACCCCGAAGCAACAAAAATTTGAATTTGGAGGACCGGTAACCAAAGCAGAGATGGACACGTCATTTCACATTCTAGCACAGTTTATTGCTCTTATACCTTGATTGTTGCCAATTACGATGTTTAACAGCTTGCTTAAAGGAACTTTGACGCTGGTATCAGTTTACCACCAATCACGGGAGTATTGTGTATAGAAAGTATTGAGTTATATTTCTCGCGCTACCTAACATCCTTGAAGGCAACATGACAGAGGGAGGCCTGCCTCTCAGGATGCCAAACTACTCTTTGCTAAGCCCCCCCCCCCACGCAACATCAGGGCCAAAAGTCTGAAAGCGAAAAAAAAAGATCTGAAAGCGAAAAAAAAGGTCTGAAAGCGAAAAACGATCTGAAGGCGAAAAGCAATGTGAAACNTACAATGTTATTTCATGCATGGGTGAGTGTTTCTTAGCTATATTTTTGTAAATCCATTTATTTAATCATTTAATATTCCAAGTATTAATAAATATCTTGTTTTTGATCACCACACATCATTATTTTCAATCAATCTTTCAAAATGTAGGAACTAAAACGGTTTTTGTATTAATACATCAGGTTTGATAACAATGATTAAAAAAAACATACTATAATAATAATAATTGTGTTAAACATAATTATTTTATCAGTGATTTGGACAATACATTAGGCTGGGTGGTGTGTGTGTTTGGTCTTTTTAGCCCACATCTTTCCATTGCTCCTGTAATGTGCTTTTGGAGGTGGGGCGTGCCCTCCATGCGCCTCTTTATTCACTATAAAGACAAAAGTATTGGGCCACCGACACATTACACCTACAGGAGCTTTTATGACATCCCATTCCAAATTCTTAGTCATTAATATGAAGTTGGTCCCCCCTTAGCAGCTACAACAGCTTCCACTCTTCTGGGAAGGCTTTCTACAAGATTTTGGAGTGTATCTGTGGGAATTTGCCATTCATCCAGAAGAGCATTAGTGAGGTCAGACACTGATTTTGGACCAGAGGGCCTGGCTCTCCATTCCAGTTCATCCCAAAGGTGTTCAGTGGGGTGGGGGTCAGGGCTCTGTGCGGGCCAGTCAACTTCTTCCACACCAAACTCATCCAACCATGCCTTTATGCACCCTGCTTTGTGGGGCACAGTCATGTTTGAACAGAAAAGGGCCTTCCCCAAACAGTTTTCCACAAAGTTGGAAGCATAGAAGTTTTGGTGCTGATATTAATGCCAGAGCTGGAACTCTGCAGTTATTGAGTCAACAGAGCTTTGGCCACTTTTACGCACTATGCTCCTCAGCATTGCCCCTCCCGCTCTGTAACGTTATGTGGTCTGCCGTGGCTGAGTTGCTGTGGTTCCTAAACGTTTCCACTTTGCAATAATACCACTTACAGTTTACCGTGGAATATCTAGGAGAGAAGAAATTTCACCAACTGACTTGTTGCAACGGTGGCATCCTATTGCAGTACCACATTGGAATACAGTCAGCTCTTTAGAACGACCCATTCTTTCACACATGTTTGTAAAGGCAGACTGCATGGCCAGGTGCTTGATTTTATACACCTGTGGCAATGACACACCTGAATTCAATGATTAATACTTTTTTCATATAGTGTATGTGGCATGACAAGCTCTTTACCCAGCTCCTTGATGAAACGCTGCTGTGCATTGGTCACACCACCCATGTAATCAGGGTGTTGTGCAGTAAAGATGGAGTAGGCATTGAGGGTGGCAACATTGAGCACATGGTGCCAGAGCACCATGGACCTCCTCCATGTTCTCCGCTTGCATTGTGAACTCCGGCACGAACCGTTAAGGGAACCATCTGATCCATTGTGTCCACTCCTGATTTTATTATGTTATATTACTGAATCACTTCTGGTTTCTTCTTTACACTGTTGTCATCCACTGCTCTGTCATCATGCATGGTGCTCAGGAACTGTCAGAACTCCATCACCTTTGCACTAGATATTTCCCTGATGCAGAAACCTCATCAACAGGACATCTCTCTGGAGAGGAGCAGTAATGGAGGCTTTTTGAATACTTCCTGCTACCAGCCGTGCTCCATTAGGGATACTGCAGGTCGGCTCGGTGCAGCTCTCCCATCTGACAGCAGACATCCTTTGAATAACCCCAGAGTAAATGATGCAGGCCCATCAACATTTTGCTGTATGAGCACCTCTGATATCCTGTTTACTTCCTCCGCCAAAGAAAATGGTAGTTTCTGCTCCTGTCATCTCAACATGTATGTTCCCTGATCCTCTGCACTTACCCTCCATGTGTTCTTCCTTTTTAACTGAAGTACTGCCAGCGTTTTAAAGCTCCTACTGTATAGCCGTCCCAGTGGCGCGAGTCGCAGCTATTGATCGAGACACTTATACCCTCAGAATCCATTCACCCATGACCACTCCTTGATATGGAGGTCATGATGTGTTGAAGCCTACAGTATAAGTCATAAACAAGTCAGAGTAAAGTATGTCTTTAAACAAGCTTTAGAAATGTCATAGCATAGCATGTCATACAAATATCATGTTGTCAAAGGTATGTCGTGTACATTCATAAATGGTCATAGTGTAGTATGTCGAAAAAGTCAGAAACTGTCTAATGTAGTATGCCATTTAAAGAAGAATAGTATAGTCATGTTATACAAAGATTTCATGACAAATTGAAAGTATAATATGTAAAAAAAAAAAGGTAATAATAATAGGAGATAATTTGCCCTAAAAAAGAAACTGTGACTATTCATAAAAATATCATAGTATAGTATTTTATGAAAAAAAAGAAGGAAGGAATAATTTGTCATAAAAAAGTCACAGTATAAAAATCCTAAAAAGGTCATATTATATAGTATGTCATACATTTTTTTTTTTATGATTAGTCATGAAAAATGCATAATTTGTCATAGAAAAGTCATAGTGTGTTATAACATAAAATAAATGTCGTAATTGGTATACCCTAAAAAATAAACAATATTGTATAATCAGTCATAAAAAAGTAATTTTACAGTACGACATTAAAAAGTGATATTGCCCTACATTTCTCCTCTCAGCCCGGTGTCAGGGCTAAGCTGTGAACTGTGCTCAGTGTGTGCTCAGTGAGATCCTGAGAGACCTTTAAAGCTCTGTCCTTGACACCTGACCTCAGAGGAGAGGAGACACGCTGCGCCGCCGCCACGAAGGACACCTCGGCTTAGTTTGATATTGGAAGCTTCAGTGTGAAGGACACTGAGTGGCTTCAGCAGCTGAGTTTGAAAAAGTAAAACTCAATCAAAATGGAAATGTAGTGTTTGAATCGGTGATGTAAACTTCATTTTGAAACGGCACATTACATGCTAAGCCCCAGCTTCATATTTAGCATACAGATGTGAGGGTAATGACTTCTCATCTAACTCTCATCAAGAAAGAAAGACGAGCATTTCCTACACTTTCTGATACTAACCGCGGTGAGGGTAAATGTGTCTTATGTGAAATACTTTCTAAACAAAAACATTTTTAATAGAAAGTTATTTTTTAATACCTTCCATGTCATGTCACCCATTGACCCCATACATTTAACATTGTTATGACAGACACCAGTCACAGATACAGTTTTCATTTATGTTATTATTATATTAAATAGAAAACACTTTTCAATAAAGTAACTTAATTTTAAATAATACATTCATTAACATCCTATTAAAAGAGGTGTGTCCTTCTCATCCAGTGTAGTAATACAATTCTGTATGTATTTGAAGTTATTAGCTTACAAGACATGGAAGCTATTCAAAACAAATCAGATATGTCAATAAAGAAAACTTCTACATTTCCATAACCGAAAATCATGTTATAGAAAAATCAATAACCGTCCTCTGACGTATTAAACGTGATTGTACCTATAATATGGCAATACTAATGGCTGTCCTGACAGAAAGCACATTGAGCATGAATCACATTTAAAAGAGTATTTCAGTGTAAAATCAAGTCATTGGATGACTGCTGATTTTGACCAAGATGATAAAATAACAGATTAAAGTAGCAACTCATTTCCCAAAAGTCTGAGCAGCATCTCTTTGTTCATGTCGCTATGCAAATCATCCCAAAAATCTACAGTCTGATCAGTGCACTATTGATGCCCCCTTGAAGATTATTTCCATTTCATTACATTGTCACTCAGCCAGCTTTGTTTGGCTACAATCTACATTTGCCTTTGAACATCAACGGCACCTTTTGTCAGAAACTGCTGTATCGTTCCCAGCAATCATCAGATAGCACTTCTGTTATTTTTACTTCTAGATGTGGCACTGGCCCAGAAAAATAAGATCTGAGTTGATTAGTGAAGCCTGCAAACCCTTTGTGGTGCATCTAAAAGGAGGCCTTCATCTCACGATACACAAAAGACTTAAAATATTCAGATATAACAAAACAAAAAAATCAGGCTCTCATTCATCCTATTTAAGCACAGTAGGAATACCAGCCATTTCTTCAAAACCGCTGAATTAATAAGCAGACATTTTAAGAAAGTTGTTTATTTTAGAGCAATTGTCAGGTGCTTAGTCACTCCTAATAGGTAAGAATCAAGAGTTTCATGTGACACAATGTTATCCAAGAACCCTTTGACTTATCCCTCCAGATTTCTCAGAGGGTCTGGTATCCCCCGGTTCAGTTTGTCTTTCATGTCCTTTTCAGATGCCTCTTCTTCGAACTTTATAAAACCGCCTAAATATCGTGTCAGAGAGCATCCAGCCATCCAGTAAGTGATAGGATCGATGATGAGGTGGGATAGACCAGAGGCATGTCCACGCTCTGCGGAGGTCCTCACAGCAGGACACACACACACATAATCACACACTTAATCACACACACCTCATACTGCATCACTGGAAATTACAGTTTATAGGGGGTAAAGTAAATAGAGCAGCATAATAGTTGCATAGAGATGCAGTCAGTATGGCTCACGTACACACACACACACACACACACACACACACACACACACATACCTGAATGTGGTATTAGCATCCACAATAAATAGGTAATTTCACTCAATGAGGTCTTTACATTCCCATCTGGTGCTGATTCTCTCATCATTTCGGCTGGATGAGTATGGCTCCTTCTCATCCATCACTCCATCAGTCCACTAGTCAGTTAATCAGGCAGGTTCACTGTGTGTTAACGCCTCCAGCAGCTCCCGTCTAGCTGTGGACGAGGATCAATGTCCCGATGTCTGAGGGAGACAAAGCCGGTGAGATCCGGGGGCCGTCAGCCTCCCTGCAGCACTCTGTCGATTTCACTCATCTCCCTCCGCTGGATCGCCCTCATGAGCCTCTCAGCTGAAGAAATAAGTGGATTCTTTCACCCGCTGCAGATCGAAGTCACCTGGAGAGCAAGAGGCGAGGTGTCAGAGCAGGTTTAGGTCTTTGTACAGTAGTTAGAAAAAAAATACATTTGCATTAAACACAAATCTTAAAAACACTTCCGCAAGCTACGTATGCTAACAAAGCTAATTGCTGCAAACTTGCCCGCATTGCATTGTTTAAAACACTGTAACAAACAGTTGGACTGAGACTAGGATAACAATTCATCAAATTAATTAATTGGCAGTATTACTACAAATCTAGAGCAAGGCTAGACTCAGAAGCAACGTTTTTTTTAAGCTAAATGCTAACGTCAGCATGCTAACAGGCTCAGAATGACTACGATAACATGCTGATGTTTATGAGGCATAATGTTTACAATGTTCACTATCTTATATTTCGCGTGTAAGCATTCTTAGATGTGCCAAATAGAACAAAACACAAAGCAGAGTTAGGATAGGATAAGTTATTTTTGAATTGGGTCAAACTCAGGAGCTTAGATAGAACTTTTTTGTTTCCTAAGCACCAGGAAAATTCCCAAAACTTAATATACTACTTGAATTTTAATATTTGCCCCGAGTGAAGCCCTGGCCTGCACTCTGTGTGCTTTTAGCTTCTCTGTCAGCGGCCTACACCAGCAGAAGCTTCATCCTGAATTATTGAGGAAAGGACATAAAAAGTTAAGGAATGCTAAAAATGGTAGCAAATGATGTTGAGATGAATGAGGGAGGGACTGTTATAAACTGTCTTTTTCTCATTATAATCAGAAAGATCTCCCAGCAAAGAACTCTAACTTCAATCTACTCCATGCAGTATATTTGCACTTTTGACCACGTATTGCTCTGAATTTAGCGTGTAAGAAAGTACTTTATTTATTTGTTTAAACACAGACATGATTGTATGCCAAAGTAACATCTAAAAATAAAAGACGTGTTTCTTGACAACAACTTGTATGGTTCTTAAAAACTTGCAGCCAACATTTACTAATCAAATAAACCGAAATCCTCATAAAAGCCAGACCCAAGCTGTTAAACACAGTAATGGAAGTCATCGGTGTGTTTTGCAGCATATCCCCCTCTGTGTGTACAGATCTTCCTGATTCATCGGCTGTCCTGCTGGATTACACACTGAAACCTGATTCACCTCAATAACACGTTGAGGATGCTCCATAGTGAAGATTATAGTGGACTTAAATGTGTGGCCCGGAAAGTCCACTGTATCTGCATTTAAGTCCACTATAATCTTCACTATGGAGCATCCTCAACGTGTTATTGAGGTGAATCAGGTTTCAGTGTGTAATCCAGCAGGACAGCCGATGAATCAGNAGTTTGAGAAACCGGCTCGAAATACACTTTTTGTTATATTCCATGGAATGCTCTTAACATCCCGATAACAATGTGATTTGACACAAGATCCATAAAAAAATTGTCATCAGTGGAAGCCGTAGCG
>NW_011350554.1:585933-586175 GCF_000735185.1 Notothenia coriiceps
TTTAAATTCATTTTAGTCTCAATAAATGACTTTTCCTGTTTGAATGAGCAGGCTGGGCTAGACAAGAAGCTAAATGCAATATAGGGAACAGCAATTAGCAAACTAGATAAAAGATTGACGATTGTATTAAAACCCAATATAATAGCCATTCCCTTTTTCCTGCTAACCTCCGACACACACACACACACACACACACACACACCTGTCTGGGGCACTGTGGCCAGACACAGACTCAGCTCCAA
>NW_011350554.1:586250-604673 GCF_000735185.1 Notothenia coriiceps
CCACACACACACACACACACACACACACACACACACACACACACACACACACACACACACACACACACACACACACACACACACACACACACACCTGTCTGGGGCACTGTGGCCAGACACAGACTCAGCTCCAAGTATTCCTCGGTCTTCTTCCTCTTGGCTTCCAGCCTGCCACAAAAGAGGAAAAAAGTTCAGTAACTCTGAGAAAGACAAAGTTTGTGTTCAAAGTCAAAGAGTCGTGCACTTCCTGGGTTTTCTCCGGAAGTTTTAGTCGTCATTTAAATGTCTTCATCGGTTCTCAGACTGATTATATTCAACCTTCACAGGATATAAGATGCGAGTTGTTTTTGAGATCAGAGTCCGTACAGTGAGTCTGACTTCAGCACATTATCAGTTCTTCCAAAGGTGGAAAAACATACCTGTTACTGTGTGAAACGTGATAAGGACACTGGCAAATGGCTATTTAAATGTTTCACCACTCACTGTTCTGCCTGCAGGATGATAAAACCAAATGAAACTTTTCCCACTGCTAGTTCAGTCAAACTTATGAGAGGTAGAGGGAGGGAGTAAGACAAATAGTAAGGGAGCTGCTGTGGAAGGCTATAGAAAAAGGTGTCCAATTATCCAGGAGAGAGAAACACAGAATCAGATGATGAGCATAACCTAGCCCGAGGCCAGCGAGACAGATGAATGGAGAAAGAGAGAGAGAGGGAAAGTCATTTTGTATCTAATGTCACAGACAAGTAGAGGAACACATCTGGCATGTTAGTACAACTTTGACAATATCTAATAACCTCTTATGTGTGTGTGTTCCTTTAGTGTGGAATGTGTTTCTAACGTATGTACTTGTGGGACGTGCATGTTCAGTGTATCGTGGCTGTTGACTATACCATACAAGTCCATAGAGATCCTACGGTGTTGCATAAACACAGACAGAGAGTCTGAAGGCTCTGAAGGTTGTTGTGTACGAACAAAAGAAATCAGAGGAAGCACAGAATGCAGTTGTTGGTAACTAAGTATGAAAAGAAACATGTGAATATTAAATTATATTAAGCTGAAACGAAGAAACTCTGATAATAATTTGTTCCTAAATTGGATCTGCTGCGAAAAACCCCGATTTTTGACACCATTACCCTGATGGATAACCGGCCACAGTGTTGCTCCTGAGACTGAGAGGAACTGCATGTGTGTGTGAGGGTGAGAGGGCACAATCAAAGGTGTTCCTGGTGTGTAAACTCACGGGATCCCAGTGCAGTATTTCTGGTAAAGGTAGTTGGACAGCTCCTGCAGGATTGGCTGGCTGTGCAGGGCGACAAACTGTTCCCGACAGATCTAACGGGAAGAGGGAGTCACAGAGTTTTTTTTATTATTCGTACCCCAAAAACCGAATCGACAAGCTCAAAACAACTCGGCCTTGCCTGTGTATCTTTGACATTCTTTATTAAAGTATGTGAACACAGAGAACTATGCTCTGCGAAGAAAAAAACGTAGAATGTTAAATGCCGGGTAAAGTGTTGATTTGAATGATATTGCTGACAGTGGGGAAAAAGAAGAGCTATCATTTCTCTGCTGGTTGCAGGATCTCAAAATCATCCCTCAGCAGGTGTTAGAAAACATGTTGCCACAATGAGAAAGACATTTGGAGTATTTATAAGTGAGGAACACGTCTGGATTGGTATTCTGCACATCTGGTGGCGCTGGCTAGCTAACTTTACACATTGAACAGACACAAGAAATGTAAGCATAACAACATGTTAGCACATACAGTTTGAACTTCCTGCTGTTCGTCACCAAATATATAATAAGTTTAATGATGGGAATATGCCATTTAGCTTCATGTATTTATTTAAAGGAAGTCGCATCATCAATCTGGTATTTTTTGTCCTCACTATTTTTCATGTTTGTCGAGATTTCCGTTTGAATTGTGGAATTTTCGATATGATTGATAAACCAGCTTTGCCATCAAAGCTTTAAAGCAAGTGGGAAATGCATAATAAAAATGGATGGAAACACATTTTCTGTCACCGGAGTGTTATTTATCAGCCACAGAGGATTATCAAAAGAAAGAAAACAAGCTCTCAAGTCGTTCTGATTTATTTTTCTTCCCACATGTGTGAACAAATCTCCCAATGACGTCACGCAGGAACCCTGCTGGGTGGTTCAGAAAGGGCGAATGAAGGATGAAGGAAAGATCAGTAGCCTTTAAAATAAGGACTTTCTGAATGGGCTTCGGTGTTGACTAAGACATTGAATCCCCCTCCTCTGCCGCTGTGTTCAATTACCTGTGTAATGAGGAAAGCGTCACACATCGAGAGAATATGAGGGAGAATAAATGTACTGAGAGGGGATCGCTTCATTGGTTGTTACTCCTCTGAGATTGGATGAAGACCTAAAGCTGGGACTGTTCTCTAAAGCTACGGTTAAAGAGGACTGGCAACTTTATGGTCATTTGATCAATTTAAATGCTACGCTGTGTCTCCGTCAGGGCCTCATGACAAACTAGTTTCAGCAGGCAGGGGCAGACGGTCATTTATTCAGCGCAACAGGCTCTGGTGGTGCTTCCTGCACCCAGCAGCCTGTACCCATTTAGCTTCACAAAGCTCTACCTTAGCAGAATCACTAGTGATGCTACAAAAAGGAAAGTCTGGAGGTAAAAGCAAGAGAGACCCAGGAGACTTGAATCACTTTTTCCACCTTAAGCTTCAATTAATAAAAAAAAAAAAGAGAATTATAAACTCTGATAATGCGTGATCAGACAGGATTAAACAGCTCAGAGTCAAAATGAATTTCATACCTTGTTCATGGTGTCCACTGTGAGGGCGTGGGTCCAAAAACAGTCGTGAACTGAGACGAACGCCAGGCCAGCACTAAAAGGATAAGAGAGAGAACAAGGGATTATCAGAGTCTGCATGCAGGGGTTTACTTAAGAGGGAGAACATATGAGGGGGAATAGAGTCATTCAAAAGAAGAAGACTGTATTACAGTGACGGTAATTGCTAAAAACCCTGCTATGTTCATTTAAAGCCAGCGTGAGTTGAGTTATCACACCTGTCGAGAGGCGCACAGCATATATTTATAAAGCCGCATCATACACTTATCTGAGGTGATAATTGCATTCAAGATGAGAGGGTACATTTTCTAAGCCATTTAAGGTCAAGCTTATATTTAAGTCAAGGTCAAAAGCAAATTAGAGACTGCCTACAGTATAGAAGACGGACTAATAAGAATAGGCAAAAAGGTGTACCAGATATCCATGCTCTAAGAACAGTTTGTTAAAGGGGCCGTATTTAGGGTTGGGGGTTTTTCCCTTTCCCGTAGTGTGTTATATAGGGTGTTGTGCATGTAAATGGTCTGCAAAGTTTAAAATCCCAAAGTTTCTCTTCCACACATCCCCTCCTCATCTGAAACGCCTCCATTGGGCTTGTTTGTTTACTTCTGTAACATAATGACATTACTATTTAACACTCACGTTTCTATTGGCTAGCGCTCCAACACATTGAACTTGGTTTCAGACAGAGGGTGAAAAGAGGTGCTGCAGATCAGTCAGTATGAGAAAAATAAAGAACTTTTTAAACATTAAAAGGTGGGGTAGGTCATTTTGGAGAAACCAGCTCGAGTGCTCTAGAATTTGAGAAAATACACAGCCGGAAAAAATCTGCCACTTCCTTACAGAGCCCCTCCTCCAACACACACCAACGCGCACATAGACCAATGAGGGCACGAGATGAGTTTGTGCACAGATGGAAGGCTGACAGGCAGGTAGGCCATCCAGTTACTTTAGCCGGGCCGGCTCAGATGATTGGTCGTGCTTTTTACAGTACTACGGCTTCCACAGATTTCTTGTCAAAGCACTTCAGATATTCATTGCTATCGGGATGTTAAGAGCATTCCATGGAATATAACAAAAAGTGTATCTCGAGCCGGTTTCTCAAACTTACCTACCCCACCTTTAAAGAATGGAGAAATGTCAAAGTGGAGGCACAAAATACAGATATGATCCTGAAAATGAGTATAATAGGGTGCCTTTAAATGATACCTGTAGCAGTGGAGAGAAGTCAGCATCATGTGTGTGGAGTCCAGAGAGTGGATGAAGTTTGGAGGGAAGGCATTCTTCTGTTTAACTGTGTCTGGCATCCTAACAGGAAAAAGAAAGCAAAGCAAAGACATATAAAACACTCTTTGTACTATAAAATGAGATGTTTCATCAAACCTATCCCAAGTCTGAAGCAGCCTTGCCAAGAACCTTGCTGATAATTCCCAGGGAGACAGAAAGCTATCCTATTCTGATTCCTGTTTTTACGGCTGTGCAGTATTTGCTCTTAACCCTTGTATGGTGTTCGGGTCTGTGGGACCCGTTTGCATTATTTAGCTAAAGAAAAATGATAAGAGAAATTATTTTTTCAAACCCAAACTCAATGGCCTTGGCTCATTTTCTGTGAAGAACATATATATCAGAACACATTTTCAATGACCACCCACTGTACACCCCCCCTTACACATTTACATTACATACAGGATGTTCGGGGCTAACAAAAGTGTGGAAATTGTGTGTGTGTGTGTGTGTGTGTGTGTGTGTGTGTGTGTGTGTGTGTGTGTGTGTGTGTGCGTGTGTGTGTCTGCCATTCCTGCACAAGGTTGCAACATTGTTGATAAATTCGAGCAGGGACACCTGTCTGCTCTCACATTCCTGCATTATGTCTTGCGGGAACCAATCTTTATTTTTTTCAAATTCTATCCAAGCTGCAAATCTGGGGCAAGACACAATAAATAAAGCTTCGCCAGTTTGGGTCCTTATCACAACTGATTAAGATGGCCAAAAGATTCTCTGCTCAGAGGGCCTTGCGAATGATTTTGGAAGAGAGAGAACCATTTGATGATGATGTAGAGGAAGAGGTTTCAGAATGTGAGGATCATATTTCTGAGTCTGACAGTGACTTTGAGGAAGAGGATGAGATTGAGCATCAGCTAGACGAGCCACAGGACCAGCCGGTCAGCGGGCCAAACAACAAGTAGCACTTTAATTCATTAATGTGATCTAACAAATGTAAAAGGGCAAATATTAACCATATACGCTGTTTATATTGCGTGTAATTGGGATGAAGTAAACATCTGTTGAGTATTTTAACATAAAATAGTTTGATTGTGTTGAATTGAAGCCCAAAAAGGCAGCGGGTCCACCAGACCCACGAACACTGACTGACTAACACAAATATGAACACCACACAAGGGTTAAGTGAGCATTGCATTAAAACCACTGTTCCCTTGAGGATGTTTACGACCATGATAAAGTAGCAGTACATTTGCATGTGAGGTGAAAGGGGGAGTGCATCAACACTCCCAGAAGCCATTATACAAATAGAACAATAAACTACATTTTAAACACACTTTTAGTCAAAGCGGTATTTTATTTGCAGTATGTACACTATATTCAAGTTATGACGCAAATGTGCTTTCGAGTGGGAAGGTCTCATCAAACATTATGTGATGCATTCCTGAATATAAATTGAATTTGTGGACCGACAAGATATATGTGGTTGAAACCTTTAAAGTGGTTGAAGCTAACTGCCTATCTAACTCACTGCTAAACAGGAAAAATGTTGAATGTGTTTTTGAGTTCTTTGTCAAGGTCAGCTGCTTACATGGTAAGTCTTACTAACTGATAAGCAGCTGTAATTAATACATTATTGGCTGCATTATTGATAATACTCATCCCCCCAGTGCTTTTCCATGTAATGTCAGCCTGCTGTGAGGAGGTCGGTTTGAGTGCATGATTTCAGCACCAAGATGTATTTTCTGCCATGTGACCTCCAGGGGAATCTGTGGCCCTGTGCTTTCTCAACATTAGCAAAAAAAGAGAGCATACAAATATAGAAGTGATATAAAAGAAAAAGTATGCAGTGCTGCTACTCCTGATGATGGAACTGGCAGTTCAAAAAAGCATCCTGCCAATCTGTATCCCCATGTTCCCATTACCCTGAGCCTGTGCCATTCAAATCCTCTGGGCTGCCGCAGAGCAGAACGCACCTCTAATGGGAATGGAGACAGAGCGGAGAGCGCCCTGGGCCTAACCCAAAGCACACACGCATCTAAATATTTACATATTTAGACGCTGGACATGCTTTTTTTGGATCTTTAAATTACAGCCAGTGCAGAAGAGTGTGGAGGGAAATGCCGAGGAAAATCAGCCATGGTGATTGTGTCAAGTTTAGCTCAGAACGTCAGCCTGTGAAACACTGATGCTTCCTCTGACAGTGAAATCTAAAGTTTCACGAGACAGCCTTTCTGCGCGACATCCTGCCCTCTCTCTGCTGCCTCTTAACTTCCTCTGCTTTCACTCCTCCGGCTGCTTTTTAAGGATTCACACTGCTGGATGTGTAGAGCACTGTAGATGTCAGATTGAGGACAGCTGCCAGTCTTTTGTCATCTCTGTCATAAGGGATCTCACTCCAGTCTTCCCTCGACACACTGTTGATGACTCTCTATGTCCTCTGCTCACCTCTTTTCCTGTTCATCTTTTGAAATCCATACATTTTTATCAAGCCCTCCCACCATTGAGAATAAATGGCTGACTGCCACTCAGGGAATCACAGGTGCAAAAAGAACCTGTTTAACAATTTAACGTAATATGCTTACATGGTCTTTTCAGAGTCAAACATGTGTAGGGGTTACAATCATACACATGGACATTGTAATATGTGGAATGAAGTGTTTTACTGCTAGTCTAAATGTATTTATACTACCACTACAGAATATTACTTTATTTAAACCACATGTTCAACAAATGATTCTCATTATAAAAACATTTTCTCATTTAGATTCGATTTAGACCATTTTTTTTAATGTGTATTTTGCTGCTGACTTTCTCGCATAACCCCCCCTTCAAAATAGATTTGGGTTGTCATATTATTTTATAAATGAAGCATCTGGAGAAAAGAGTTTGAACTCATTTCTGCTTGTGAAAGACCCATTTCAACTTATTGTATCTGAAGCTGTTAGTGTTGAGCAATGCTTTCAAAAAGAGTTTGAAACGCTTCTGATGCCATTTCCTACTTTATGACAAATGCAAAGTTACATCCGAGTAGGCAATTAATGGAAATATCCACAGGAGACAGAGCTATTGTGCGGCAGAAGGTCTTGAAAGTGTAAGCTAATTGCCTCCAGAGAACTCTACTTTCTGCTCCCATTCACCTCTAAAAGCTAAATGGTGATCATCTCCAGCAGTCTGAAGCTACATTTGAAAGCTTGTGACTTCAAACTCACAAAAAGTTCAGACAGAATGGCCTGCAAACATGCTTTCTTTCATCAGAGACTTTCTGTCTTTGTTTCTGGTCACTGATTTGACACTTCAGCACAACATGTCAAGGAGCACCATGAGAGAATAAAGTGGTAACATTACATGTGCTGTGGGTCAGGTTCAGTATGAGAGTGGAAAAACCAGACAGATGTTAGTTGCAGGAAGACTTACTGCTTGGTGTCATAGTTGATCATGAGGAAGACACTTTGGAGCTGACTCTTTAACTGCGGGCAAAAGAAAGACAAACAAATGAAGGGGTTAATCATCTCAAGTCAACTCAATACTCAAAGTCAATATCACATTGTTCCATTTCAATTCAAAGATGTTCAAGACATTGCAATTACTTGGATCTATTTGTAGTGTAAATAATCAAACTGTGTAAGTACTGTTAGTTACTGATCAAAGCCAGATTTACCCGATACGAATAAACAGAACATGTGTAAGTTTGAGTCTTCCTAATTAATAACGCTCCCACGTGGATACACATGCATTCATTTCCTTTTATGTAGGTCAAATATATTGAAATGCATCATAAACAAGCAACACAAAGAAATACATGAATTCACATTAGGCAAAATGGGGTCTTTTTCATGTGGTGTTTACATGTTTGTGTTTTCGTAGGTTAGTTTTTGGTTTGCTTTATACTACCGTTAAATGGCTGTAAACTAAATGTGTTGCTGGATGGGGTCTTAGAATTCAACTTCTTTTATGTCAATAACACAAACAACTACTTCAGATATGAGCTCAGGAGACCTCAAAAAGGACCACAGCCGTTCTGACACCCTTAGGAGTCTTTAATAAGTGTTTGTTTGGTGCTAATGTCCTGCTCTTTTATTTGATCTTGTTTGCTTCTGAACACTGAAATCACAGGCCCTTTGAAGTGCACATCCCTCTGCAATTTGAACCGTTCCCCAATCTGCTTTGTACTCTTTCTAAGTCTACAATGTCCTCCTGCAAAAGCTGAAAACCAGAACTTTTCAAGTGTGACGATCTCCTGAGTGCTGTAAAGGTTTTAGGAGGACTGCAATATCTTGTGGACCCTAATTGGGAGGTGTTCCCACATGGTTAAAGGAAATAAATAAAAAACTCCCAATAGAAGAATTACATTGTGCTGTGTCATGATTTTGGTGAAGTCACTTCAGTTAGCATTGACTATACATGCTGTGTTGGGTATTGGGACATTAAAACTGTAATTAATATTTGTTGTGTGGTGGACCAACCAACAGGCGGACTGACATTTCCATACTTCAAGTCCCACACCGCTAGCTGCACTGTATGAAACTAATAATAGAGTATGGTAAGAAATGTAACCATATTCATTTAATTTTCTACATCATCTACTTCTCCAAGTAGTAAACACGGTGGACGAGGTGCTTTGTTAAAATTAGGCTGAATTTTTTTTCCCGTTAATTAATATTTCTATGACAGCCTTAAAGTAAAAATAAAATATTAAAATGACTACCAGATATGTATTCATCATGGGTGGTTGTGGCTCAGGGAGGACACGCGACTACCAATGAGAAGGTTGTTGGTTGGATTCCCAGCCAACAATAGGCCTGTGGAATCATCCTTGGGCAAGACACTTAACCAAATCAAATCGCTCCCGTAGGAATGTCTACGGTATTGAAAAGCGATATTTTACACAAGTCTCTATGTTAAAAAGTGTCAGATATATGACCTGTAAATTAATGCAATGATCGGTCTCATAGATAGTTGATTCTGTGCCGGTCATGTATGCACAGTAGTTCAGGTCGTGTTTACGGTGACACAGGCAGTAACCAACTATTCACACACACACACACACACACACACACACACACACACACACACACACACACACACACACACACACACACACACACACACACACACACACACACACACAGTAACTCCAGTCAAAATGTTAAGGTTGCTGTATGATGAATGACAGAATCACAAAATTATAAAAAAATAATTTTAAAATAGAAGTCTAGTGTATCAAAACCCCATCAGTCTGTGCCATGGCTGCTATCTCATCGATCATTGCTCTAGGAGGTCTTGTGGGGGGGAGCTGTCCATCATCCCCCCCTTTTTTCTATCCTCTCTGTGTGTTAAGGAAGAAGAAAAGGCCAAGCTGTGATGCAAAAAAGGTGTAAAAGTGAAAGAGATGGAGGTTACGTTTGATGAGAGTAATGGACTGCCTCACTGTAGATGAGGTCACTACATTACCCTGGTTCATTATAATGCATACGTGCATGATTTGTGTAACAGACCTGACTCAAACCCTGGCGCTGTGATAAATGAGACCTTGGTTAATCCTGCTGTGTGTCTGTGGGGAATAGGCTCCTCTAAATCACATGAGAGTCAAAGCACAGATGGTCATGGTTACAACAGTCATCACTAACCACATATAAGCCATGCTGCCAAAAGGGGAATCCCCATACATCACACACCGGAGTTGCGTTGGTGTGATCAGACCAACGCAACTCCGGTTCAAGCTCCGTGCTAGAGCTTTTCAGGTTCAGAGCCGGTTCTTCGGTTTAGCTCCGGCTCTTTTCACACTGCCCAGAGTCCGACTGGTGCTGCGTCATTGCGTCATTGCGTAACCGTTTGCGTGCCTGCTTCATAAAGCCAAACCGCGCGGAAACCCCTCACAGCTGACACCGACAACAACAGCAATGGCCGATTGTGCTCCAGTTTCCTCTGTACCTCTTCGGAAGACCAGATTCCCAGTAAGTAGCTGGTCTCTTCAGTGGACCACTGCTGCTTGTCAAGTTTCTCCATCGTTGTGTACAAACTGGATAATACGCCGGCTTTTTGTTGTTGTTCAGGAGTTGATCCCACCCCTGCCACCCCCCCCTCCTCGACGTAAGCGTGACGTATGCGGTGCTTTTGCTCTGGCCGGGCAATTTTTTGGTGCTCAAAATGAACCGGATTCCGGAGCTAAGAGGTTGCTCCGCTGCGGTGTGAACAGGAAAACCCGGTGCTTTTCAAGCTCCAGCTCCGAACCGGCCCTGAAACACCGTTGGTGTGAATGAGGTAAAAGTGGTTCAAAACACACGCCTCATCCATTCAGGTGGAGTAATTCTTCGTTACACCTCACTTCCCTGCTGTTCCGGGTCACCTGGTCCTCTCCCTCGCCTTCATCCCCTGAAGACAGCTGCAGACTCATTGTCACACACACCACTGAGTCTCGCCACACCTCCACTGACCTTTTTTCCAGACATCCTTTCTACCAAACGTTTTGTGTCTCTCTCTTCCACTCGGGGGTCTCCTTGAAACTCAGACTGCATTCATTATTTCACCTCAAAATGCCACGAGATTCTGCGAGATCAACGAAATACTGTGTGACCCCTCGGAACCGCTCGCTTCTCATCCATGACAAGAGAAGACATGGAGGGCATCCCGCGACATTTAGGGAAACGTATCCCCAGAATTGGAAAAGAGGACACACTCCGATTATACTGTCTCAGAGAAGGTTTCCAAATCTGCAGTCATTTTGCTCCCATACAAAGGAAAGGCAGGCTAGACAGACACTGAATACATACGACACAAAATGACCACAATCTATCAGAAAACCCCCACAAAAAGCTTCTAAATGTGTTTTTTGATGTTGGTGTATATGTAGAATGGGGCCTGTCTGTGCACAGGAGGCTCATGGTCTCATAGTCTGTACATGATGTTTAAACATTTTCATTAATTCCAGAGGCTCATACTACATTATACTAATCTATTGATTGATGATGACAGTGGATTTTTTAGTATTGCTTTTTCAACTGTATTCAAAATAAATGTGCACAATGCGTTAACGTCCAGGGAAATAACCAAATCCTCTCTTTCCACACAGAGGACACCCAGCTTTTAGTCACACAATACACTCACAAATCCAGCCAATCCAGCTGAGAGCTCCCTCGTGTCTCCATCCCCTGAAAGTGAGATTTCATTGTAACCTTGCATGAGAGTGGAAAATGAAAACTAAAGGAGGAATCTGAGCCAGAGTGACCTCTGATTCGATTAGTATCTCTCAATCCCGTTAAGCAGCCTCCCTGATGTATGTGTTTGTGCTCCATTCAGCTACTCCATCAACTCTAATTTCCTCACCTCCCATCAGCCATGGAAACTACTCGATTACACTGCTCTGCATTTGTACTCTCCTCTGTATGCACACTGAAAAGAAGCAACACACTGCACACACACTCCTTTGTGAATGGATGCTATTGTAGCTTGTTCTCTTCACAGCCTCACACTTCATCTTCCTGTTCTATCTAGAGTAATTATTAACGACCCCCAAAAAACACCGCAGCCTCGGATTTAAGAGGCAGAGAGGAGACGGGGAGATTGAATTGAATCCAGCCATGACTGGAAAGGTGACCTTTCTGCAAGTTTCATTTCTGGTGCTCAATGATGCAACTGGATTAAAGAATGAATGCAGGGGATGAAAAAAGTGATCTCTGAAATAAGACCTTGATGGTCCATCAAGTCGTCGCTTCATTCATTTATTCATCTTTAGGCCTTGGAAAAAACTCACAGGCTAATCAGCTTCCTTTCCCCTGCTGGACATTAAAAGAAACAGATCCAATCAGAGTTCTACTTCATGGACAGAGCAGTGTTAATTTTGGCTGCTGTTTTTTTATTTAGTCTTAGTCTTAGTCTTTAGACGAAAATGGTTATTAGTTTTAGTCACATTTGAGTCATTCCTATCCTTCGTAGTTTTAGTCTAGTTTTAGTCGACGAAAACTCAAAACGTTTTAGTCAACTTTTGGTCGATGAAAAATTACATTTTAGTCAAAATGTGTATCTATACTCTCTGAACGCTCCGTCCCCGGCAGATCTCTGTGTCCGCTGCAGCATGTATGTTAGGCCCCGCCCCCCGCACACAGAGAGACACAGGGACATCGCTCTTCTGGAGTGAAGAGAGCGGAAATAATGATATTGCAAGTTAGAAACGTAAGATGCATTTTGACAGACAAGATGGACACTTGGAAAAAATGCTGCATTTTGAATGTCCGATAGTCCACCATTAACATCTTAGTCCCGTCTCGTCTGGTCAACGAAAACTAAATATACATTTCGTCATAGTTTTCGTTATCAAGAATCTATTTTTAGCTCGTCATCGTCTCGTCTTAGTCATGTAAAAAAGGTTGTTGACGAACATTTTTCGTCATAGTTTTCGTTGACGAAATTAACAATGGGACAGAGAGAGATGCAGCCTCAGGGCACCCACCATCTGTCACCCTTGCTCTCTTGCACTTTCTGATATGGTGTCAATCCCCCTCTAAGCCACCTTCTGCTTCATGTCATGCTAAAAGAGCAAGTGGCATGTGGAGCCAGCCTATGAGCTAGCTGTCTGCATGAGCTTTGTTTACGCTGTGTCTGTTTCCTCCTTTCACTTAGTTAATGGACTTAAGGATAAGGAGGTCGAATAGGATTTTATATAATGACAGACTTATGTAGGATTTCTCTTTACACACACACACACACACACACACACACACACACACACACACACACACACACACACACACACACACACACACACACACACACACACACACACACACACACACTTAAATGGGAGAAACACTTTAAGTTAAGGGCGTAGGCTTGGGTAATTTCTTGTTTCTCGCATATTTGTTTAAATATTGCTTTAATAATGTGTGCTTGCCTTTTTCTTTAATTGATATGTCTAGTCATTTCCTTTATGCCTGTAGTCTGCACTGTTTCTTTGCTGCAGTGAAGCTGTATCTTTGCCTACTGCAGGACAAATGAAGGATTCTGATAATATAAACGTATTTTTGATGTTTTATTCACAAGTCTATTGACGGGACTGTTCCAGATAGAAATAGACTACTTTTCAGCCAAACAACAATCAACATGGCTTGATGATATCATTCTTTATATAGCCTTCCTATCAATTGTTTTGAGGCTCCATAATAAACACAGATAATGTTTGACTGGAATTCCTCCCATCTCTATGGGACATGAACATTTTTCCGAACACGCTAACCGGCACAAAAGCGTTGACAGGCATTCACACACACACACAAGCATGTTATCTGTACTCAGATGTGTTATCTTTAAGACATGCTGCTGTCAGGACTTCCACAGTGACGGAGAACTTTAGTGATGTTTTTTAGCTCCTTCAAAGTTGGGCCACTCACAGCAATCACATCACACCATCAGTGGTGAAAGCCCAGCATCCAGGACAATACTCATGATAAGGTGCATGTCTTGCGTATAATAAGAGTGAAACAATAATTATTTTAGGACGTTTGGAAAAAGAAATTGAAAAGAGACTGAGGGAGGGCAATAAAGAGAGTGGACTATTGTTCTGAACTAAAAGAGCAAACACCAACAACACTTTGTGAATAACTTTGGTTTTAGCCAAAAATAGTTTGAGTCCAACACAAAGGGATGGGTTGAGGACACACTAACATAAAAGCCAAACTGCAGTGAGTCTCGCAGGCTCACTTTTTGTTTGAGGTATTTGTCTAGGAAATAAATTCACGGAGCCCTGGCAGGCTGCCATTCTGTCAAAGAGCTACAACCAAATGAGTTATACTGGTGGTGGTGGTCTAATGGATAGTGAGGTGGGCTGAAGACCGGAAGGTTGTGAGTTCAAATCCCGCCTGGAACACCACTACTAGTGTGCCCTTGAGTAAGGCACTTAGCCCTTAGTTACTCCAGGGAGAATGTCCCTGTAATTGTAAGTCGCTTTGGATGAATGAAATGAAATGTAATGTAATGATATCCTAAACAATGTACAGAGTCCAGTGGATCCAGTACTGTTAACGTGTGTGCCGTGAAGAGCACTTGTCAATTATCTATCTGTTGGAAAAGGCTGATCAAAATGCACACTTGCAGTTCCCTTAATTTGAGCAAATGCATGTTGGGCCTTGCCAGACCATAATAAGTGGAGCCTTTGTGGGCAGGCTGTGTGAGCATGATAGATTGCTCTCATAACAGCTTGTTATAAGATGACAGCTATAAAAAGAACCACTAATCTTAGTTTTAATATATACAGTATGAGTGTAAATACTCATTTGAATCATATATGCCTGTCTATTTAAAGTCAACCAACGCATCACAGCTAACCGGCCATTTATTATCAGCTTCATCAGAAATTCCATCAAAGCCCAATGAAATCTAATAAGTGGAAATGAAACTCTGAGATCATGATAATAGCGAAAGCGATGACCCATAGCATCTCACTGCCTCATGGAAATATGAGAACGAAAAGAGGAGGAAGGAGCGGTCAATTTGGACACACATTACAATATCAGCAATAAGATGGTGGTCAGTAAGCCAACAGAGGGATAAATGAGTACTGTGTGCTAAGGTGAGTCAAAAACATGGATACAACGTGTGCTATAAAAGGTCAGTTTTGCGAGTGGTGTGAAAGGTGAGAGCAAAAGTAAGGAAGAGCAAAACACATGGTGTCAAAAGATAACGATAAAAGAGAATACATAACGTATCAAATACAGAGAAATAAAGACTGGCGTGTAATTGGCAAAACTGTCTAACTTACGGTGTACGAAACGATGGTGAACGGCACCGTCTGAGGGTTTGAAGTGGTCGAACTGATCAGGAAAAGTCCACTTGTTTCTAGATTGGACTCCCAATCAAACATGACCTGACATGTCCCGGCATGAGACTCTGTAACGGCCCGTCCACACTACAGCTTCGACAGCTTCAAAAACGGTTTCCAACGCGTCTGCCCATTCACTTTGAATGGGGTGACGTCACGTTGCCTCGCTTTTCGCCGAACTGAATTGTGTGGTAGCAGAGCGGAGCTTTCCTGGCGTTTCAGGCTGCAGAAGTTGAGCAATGTTCAACTTTTGAAGCTTCTGAAGCTTTCGGTGGAAGCGTCAGCCAATCAAATCATATGCCAGTACAAGCTCTAGCCAATCAAACCGCTGCTTGTGTGTCAGGGGCGGGAGATTCATGTGATTGGTTGTTGGTCGAGCTTCAGACACGCCCGCCGCCAAGCTTTTTTTGAAGCTGTAGTGTGGACGGGCCGTAACACCTCTGGTGCACTAGTTGCTTTATTCTATATTTATTTAGTTTACTTTTTTATTTTATTTATACTTTCTGTATTATTATTAGTCTTGCATGACGTACCATTGTTAATATTTCCTAGTGCAATATTATATTTATTTTCTATGTAATGTGCACGTTTGGACTTGAAGCCCTGCTACACTTGGCATCTGTTCTAATTCCAATGGTACAAACGTAGCTAGACATAGCAGAGATGCGTGTGATTAATAAAAAGTACGACAACTTCTCTGAGAAAAACTAGTAAAGAGTATCTTCATAATCCGTCGTAAGAGACCTACCACTAGGCGGCGTGTGCGGTGGTAGGGCTGAATGACGGGCAATCCCAGGGGAGTCACCCACTGCACAGAGAAGCCAGCCTTGGAGATGAGCCTGGCGCTCTCGGTCAGCCATTCCTGCAACACACAGATGCAAAAGCAGAGGTAAATTGAGGGCACATACTGGATTGTGAAACATACTCAGAAAATCAAAGCCCGCCAGCAATCAAGAGTGTGAGCCTGTCTATTTCCTGTGTAAGTGTGTTTTATGTGGTTCAAATCAGTGAGTCTGGACCGTTTGTAGGTGGATGTAATTAATCGGGCTTTAAAAAGAAAGAACATCATGGTGCATTGAGAACAGCATTGAGAAAATACACTGCATAAAAGATGCATAATGTCTGCTGTTCTACTTCTTGAAACAGCAAACAAGTGTTGCAAACTTGCAGAGGAACAAGTGAGAAGTTGTTGATAAATATCCGTAAGTTTTGCACAAGTGTCTGGCAAAGTTTATCTCCAGGAATAGAAGCCCTGTTAATGCCCCAAAAGTGCCTCCTCACACATGCAGGCACATGGAGAGCTGTAGGAAAGATATATTTGTCCTAACAACTCGAGATAGCAGTCTGGCCCAAAGCCGCACCATTCATCATCACCTCTCTCCTTTTATTCTCAGGTACATCGAAAAGAAGATAGTGTGGAAGCAAAGAGATGGGAGAGCGAGATTAGATAGTGAGGAAGCCGGAGAGATTGACTGATCAGTCAGTAATAGATTGATAAGCAGCAGAGGGAGGGAGGGAGGGAGTGGACAGACACAGTTGGAAGGAGAATAAATGGAAAATAAACAGGGGAGGAGGGGTCAGGGATGACAGAGCTGCTTCTCTCTCACTCATACTCAACTCACTGCTGAAAACCCAGATGATGTGACCTGTTTGAAAGCAACAGGTGCACACACTCACTCACACACACACACACACACACACACACACACACACACACACACACACACACACACACACACACAACTCAACTCACTGCTGAAAACCCAGAGGATGTCACCTGTTTGAAAGCAACAGGTGCACACACTCACTCAGACACTTACACACACACACACACAACAGCATTAGGTCGGCACCAAGGCATGATGGGAAGCGTATTTTTCATCTCAGACTGGGCCATCCCCACTCATTTCCCAGAGGACACAAACATGGTCGTGGGTGGTGTTTCTATTTGCTTGCCAGACTCCTCTCTGCCTGTGGAGATAATATAGTATCCCCCGCCAAGGGCACATCCTAAATCTATAAAAAGAGTCTCTGTGATGAATGGCTGCAGTAGTCACGGTAGTGGTAAAGTAAACTAGACATTATTAGAAAATGAAATATCATCTTATATAGAGTAGTAGGTCAGTAGACAAAAGCTTTTATATTTAAGTCTTTCCAAATAAGATACGTAGGGGGAAAACGTAATTTTGTTTTAATTACAGGGAACATAGGAATTGTCTTTTGTTATTTTTATTATCCTACACAAATATTTAGTCAGATAATCTGGGTTTATACTGTACAGAGCAATTGTTTGCAGAAACATTTATTTGTTTTTAACCTACATTTGATTTGATTTTATTATTTGAAACTTTATTCTTCATCTTGAACCTTTTATTTATCAGTCAACCAATTTTCAGAGTTCGCATTTTTAGCTGATCTGATGCACACTAAAGTCTCTAGGTTACACAGACAACATCATTGGATTAATTACATGTACGTGTCTTAGTCGACCATTGTCTTTATTTGACCCATAATAATACATTACAAATGATCAGGCATCATGACATAAACTTTAATTATATCACCTAATGGTTATTACTTTAAAGGTCCCCTATTATACTGTTTTTCATCAATCTATTATAAGTCTCAGATACATTAAAAACATGTCTCTGAAGTGTTTGCCTCAAAATACCAAACAGATCATTGCAGCATTACCCATAATCCCCTCTGTTTCTTCAGCCCTGTTTCAAAAGTTCTGATTCTCTGTCTGTTACTTTAGATGAAAATAAGGAGCCACTCCCCACGCCCCTCTGAGAGATATTTGGTTAAAAAGAACACAATGGTGCTCTAGGAGGAGATTCAGGTGATAAGGTGGGGGGGAGGGTTACCTTGGCTGGTGATTGGCTAATGGTTACACAAGCCAAAAAATCGTTATGACATCATAAAGTGGCGTTAATCTGATCAGCTCATTTTCAGACAGGTTTTTACATAAATGGGTCAGGACAAAAAGAGAGCGAATCTTTTTTCTTGAAACTTTCAGAATCTCTTTACACAGAGGGGACAAATGATGTATTGATGTAGAAAAAAAATGAAAAAGAGGATTTTGCATAATAGGTCCCCTTTAAGGTGTTGGGACTTATTGCATGAGGGATATAGATTCTAGTAAAAATAAGAACAACTGTACTTTGAGACAATATTTCTACTGAATGTCAGCTCTGTTTTGCAACTAGTAAGAAACAAATGTGTTTTTTTAAATAGGTGCGATAAACTCACCTGGATCTCTCTGGTCCCTGTGAACATCTCCTTCAAGCCGTTGAACACCAATCGCACCAGGTAACGAGATGCCTCCCATAAATGCTCCTGGAAAACAATACATGATTATGCTTTTGTATTTTTGCACACATCACCTTCTCGCTTCACTGCATTCCTCATCAATACAAATGAAGTTAGTTATTATTAGCTATTACATGTATAATGCAAATATGTGGGAAAAGTTGCAGCACTGAATGAGCCTGGGACATTTCAGATATCATTACAGCGATACGATCTCTTCCTGGCTTACAGCTTCCTCCCCCCCCCCCCC
>NW_011350554.1:604684-623710 GCF_000735185.1 Notothenia coriiceps
CCCACCACATCCATCCCCCTGTAATCACTCACAATTACACTTCCCTCCAATTCTGTGTTTAAACAATTAGGAACATTATACAGGAGTCATTTAGCACAATCCTCTCTGGCTGTGAGATGGCAGATACACTGACAGCAGGATCATGTTGGTTTTATCTAAACAGACAACCAGAATAACTCCAACTATTGTAAGGCAATATATGCAGCTATTTGACAAATAATAAGCATTACAGAGCTGTAGGAAGATTACATGCCTCCCTTTCCCTGCCATATAATCATGTGTTCCAGTCAAAGAACCGGTTATGTCCAATGAAATCAAAGTGCAGTGGTTCTGAACTAAAAATAGATTTATAATGACTGTGCACAGGATATCGAATATAGCTGTTGTTGTATTACACTGCTTCCTGCCTGATACAACCATGCTATATCTCATTCCACTGCAATAACCCATAAATAAACTTGCCTAATAGGAATAATAAAAGCTAATGTTCTTGCTCCACCAACAGCACACTTGGAGACAGGGTGCTAGGAGTCTTAATGTCAAGGTCAAAGCTACTGAAATCATTTGCAGTCACTGTCAGCTGTGTGATAAATGCCTCCTTGGACACACAGGAGACAATGGAGTAATTACATTCAAGGAGGCTGGATCAGTTGTATTTCATTGAGATTCAGTATGGGCTGAGTGTATGCATCTCTGAAAGTGTAACCAGAGAGGAGACGTAGAAGGATATAGAGTAGATCTTTCACTAAAAGGCCACTCTGTCATCCCTCGCTGATACAACACTAAAAATAAAACAGTATGCAGTGCGAGGGGAGCCCACATCTACCACATAACTGTACCTTGGGGAAATCATCAATCTCCTTCAGTCTTTTCTCTATCTGCAAGCGGCCCCCGTAGCGTGTGACCCCGTACACCACAGTCATCACGGTCTGCTTCACCACCTTCCTGCTGATGACGCCCTCCAGGAGCTGGGCGATTTTCAACCCGTTCTTTGCATCCCGCACTCTAAACTCCTCCACCTGAAACACATGGACATGTCGGGGATATTAACAGATGTGTTATTGGAGAATATTTAAATGCACAAGCCCAAATACATATAGATCAGGGTAGAAGTACTGATGTGCAATACAGCCAAACTCTTCTATCCAGATATTTCAGAATATCTTGATATTGATTTATCATGATTTGTTTGGTAAGTCAATAATTAAGTAGTATTTATCTAACAACCAGATCACAACAGAGCTGGCCAGCTAACCAATCAGAGCAGACTGGGCTCTGGTTTCAGACAGAGGGTGAAAAGAGGTGCCAAGGCACACNGGGTTTGACGTCATCTGAACAGGACATCGCACGCTCACTGCTTGATAGCGTGCAAAGGCCCGTTTACGCCGGTTGAAAACAACATCGTTATGGGGAAATGCAAGTTTGCGTCCAAATGGTTGGAAGATAAGGAGGAAGGACAATCCATACTGTATATAGTCAATGTGAGGTAAAGTGTGTAACCGGTTAAAACTCAAAGTGGCGATGAGTTCTTAAACTGAAAGGGTCTTAAAAAGGACTTAAAAGGTATTACATTTGACTTCAGGATTCGTGCATATACCCTGGTTCTATAGGTTTAAGTGCATGTAAATGGTCTGCAAATGCTAAAATCTCAAAGTTCCCTCCAGAGCGAGTTGGTCTCCCACACAAAACAAATCGCTTCCATTGGACTCCTTTGTTTACTTCTGTGACATAGTGACATCACATTGTACGTGATAGGCTAAGGGGCGGGACATCTCCAAGCGGTTGACCAATCACAACAGAGCCGGCCAGCTAACCAATCAGAGCAGACTGGGCTCTGGTTTCAGACAGAGGGTGAAAAGAGGTGCTGCAGCACAGGCAGTGTGAGATAAATAAAGAGCTTTTTGAACATTAAAGCATGTCTCAGTACATGCAAATATGAACCTGAAATGAGCCTAATAGAGCAAAGGAGCTTACACTTTTCACTGACGTTTACTTTAAACTATGTGCATCTCAGATCAATATTTTTTTACCCTTAGGCAGTGAAAGGAGAAATCGCAAAAACGGCAATGCTCAAGTGTCATTCAAAGTAATACAAAAAAAGAAAATAAATAGTCAAGTTAAAATCAGATTTGTACTCGTAAATGAAGGGGTCCCAGAGTGACAAATGTCTGACTTATAGACCTGGACATCACCACAAGAAGAGACACTTTGTTTACAGGACACCAAAGCTTCAAACGACACAGATGAAAGAGTGAACCGAAACAGTGAAAATACAGCTGAAAGACGCTATAAAGCACCCATAGAGCTTTGGGGAGAGTTAGGTGTGGCTCCTTCAATAGGAAACATATAATTTACATGTGACCAAAGGAAAGGAAATGATAACAGTTAAGCTGTGAGAGAGAGAAAATAAATGACATAGATGTACCGAGCTGGCAGCATTTAGGTTTTGGGGGTCTTAATCTAACGCAGGCAGAACAGCCAAGTCTTCATAAGGGCTCTTTTCATGAAACTGTGCCCTGGTGCTTTCTAAGGCCTGGGGTGCAGGGACAGGCCCCCCACCTCCCTCCCTCCCTCGCTCATTCTACCCCCATCCAGACCCTAGTCATCCTCCTTCCACCCCTTTGTAGGTCTTTTCCACTTTGATTTCATGTTTGCCCATCTCATGGCTCGGAGACGGGGCAGGCAGAGGCATTCCACAAAAGACCCCATGAGACGCTGCCCCCTCCACTTCCTGCACACTCACACCAATACACATAACAACACACATGCTAACACACACAGTCTGTATATATGTGTAGGTAAATGTGTGTTTGGACGTGAACATTCAACACCAAACATGCACACACACCCTACAACCAAATATGCACACCCTACCTTCCTAAACCCCTTGTTTCCACTCCCATCCAAAGAAAGAAAAGCTTGTGCCACAAACAAAGGCTGCATTCTGTTTCTCTTTCTGTTTTAGCTGTGTTCAGGGGATTCCGTGGGGCGGTTAAAATCTCATCTTCCTATTTTTTTCACCTGCATATAGTCTTTGGATTTCTGTTCTACGAGAAATCCAACAAACCCAACGTCGTCAAAATTCCCAGGCTGATGACGAACCTAGAAGAAGAAACCATACGGGGGTCCCCTCAGCTGTTCCTCCCCCAAACAGGCTGTGAGCCCGTATTTGGTAGGAGGTCCCGGGGTGTTCCCCTGAGGAGCCCCAGAGCTCTGGGTGTTAGTGTTGCCACTGGGGCTTTATAGACTCCCTACTGAGAGCATCTCCTTAGAACAGACAATGGGAGGCATTTATCCCCTGGGTGACCGTGCTGACCCCCTAAACTCACTCCCCTAAATCCGCCGGGCATGGACTGGCGGCTCCTTTCACGGAGCCTTTCACAAGGCCTCACAAAGGCGCCGTGGCCCATGGGCAAGCCTTCTCAGTACTGCATCACTTATACACATGCAAGATAAAGAATGGTGTAGAGGTAAGCAAGTTCTTCCATAGGGCTATAAAAAGGTTTGGTTCGGAAATGTAAAGAGTATCAATGCTTGTTTCTGAGTTTGGTTTTATTTCAGGACGTTTTTGCAACATTTTCAAGTTTCTTTATTGTGAATTAGCAAGACAGTAGCAGAGAGACAACGAGAACTCCATGAGTCAATAGGAACCTACGATGCACCGGCGCACACAAGAGAATCAAACTTCCCTTCAGAGGAGGAATAAAAACATTTTCTATTTCCAGCCTCTGCTGCCTTTTCTCATCCTCGGTGCTCTTCCCATCCCCAATCCGTGTTCGCTCTTTTCAAACTCATCCCCCTCTTTTCAGCCTCACTTCCTTTCCCAGTTTGTGTTGTTGTTGTCCCCCCCCCAACCCACCTACCCATTCCTCCTCTGTCTTTCACTCAGCACTTTTAATTCAACCCGCTTTTTACTCCCCTCAGCGTAGAGGCACCATTTCAATTTGGGGGTGTTAGTGTGTGTGTTTTTGTCTATAAGATTTGATGCGTGTCTGACTGGGACTATGTTAGTTAATGTGTGTGTATGTGTGTGAACTAGGGGAGGGGAAAAAAAGGGAGAGGAAGAAAAAGAGGTTAATATATGTGTGTATTTTGTGAGAGGCAGTGTGAGCAAGAGGGTTTTTTGCATGTGTGTGTGTGTGTCTGTGCATGCGTGTCTTTGTGCGCGTGATGGAGATTGAGTATAGGGGTTTACCCCCCTTTAGTTTATGCGTGTATCCTTTTGGGGACCCCCGCTTCAAGGAAGAGGCTTCCTTTCATGCTTTTTTTTTGCATTCCAATGCATCCTATACACTCCCTAATACCCCGTTAAATGCGGAGAAAATAGGCCGATTGGAAGGAGTGAGTGATAGACGTCTCTGTTCTTCAGATTTCACATTCTTTCTCTAGGTTCCTATTTATTGGCATTTTTTCAGCTTTGAGAAAGAGAAAAACACTTTATTTGAGAATGCAGCGTGGAGAAAGAACCCCCACATCTCAAGGTTTGTCACAGGCCTGCTAACCCAATGGCAGATCAAATGGTATTATCTGACAAATATTGTAGAAAATAACTATACCATATTCAATATTTTAGGAATGTCTTTTCTGTATATTGGATTTTTACCATCAAATGTATGTCATACTTTCACAATGGACAATATTTCTATGGTTTCATATAAAACCCAGAGGTGAGCACGCCCAGAATATCAGTCACATTCCATCATGGCAGGAGAACTGTGTTTTATGATGGCCTTGCACCTTCATCTTCTTCACTGTTGCCAGGGTTGTTTAAAGCCCCCCAAGGTGGCACCAATTCATTTCTATCAAAAATGCTCGCTCAGCACGGGAGCCAAAAGTTTTATCGCTTCCTGATTTACTATCATACTGTGTGGCTCATTAGGGCATGTGACTTTCAAGGCAAAAGTGATTTTTATTGGACTGTAGCAATGTTTTCTCGGAGGCTTCCAAACACACATAACACTAAACAAATTGTAAATGAATAAATAGTTGTAAAAAATCAGTCTACTTTTTTGTAAAGGTTTAGGGAGTGCTACATTTATAAACAGTAACCAGAGTGGGTTTTTTCAGCGTGTTTAAAATGAAATGTAAAACAAAAAACTATTCGAACAAACCATTATGTGTTGTGAAAAGTCTGCCAAATTATGACCTGGGGGAAACCCCAATTCTGACATACAGTAGATTCAACATCTGAAACCCTGAAAAGAAGTACTGTATGTAAATGTTTATGCTTAACATGCCATTTTAAAGGAGTTTGACTTTATCCTGTTATTGTTAGCTTTAGGGTTAACCATAGCCCTAAGCAGCAGAATCCTTTCACAAGCTAACTTTCATTTCCAGTCAATGAAAAGTGGGAGAACAACATAGGACGATTAGCTTTTCTCGTATATCAAAGTAAACAGGCGGGATCGGATCTGTTTTGAATGAGAGCAAAGTCCCTCATGTTTCGTTTGAACGTATGTTATGTTATTTCTCCAATGGTCTCAGAAAGGTTGTAGAGTCATAACATGTGGTTAGGTCAGACAAACCGCAGAACACGCTACTCCAAACAAAACACCGCCATGAGAACAAGCTGCCACACGATGGTGGCCACATGGGCACTTGTAAACATGGAGAACATGCCCCTAAACGCTGACTTGTTAACTTCAACTTTTAGGAGTAAATAAATACACAGGCTTGCCAACATTTCAGTTAGTTTTTACACATCCCTTGGAAAAAGAAAAACTACAAATAGGGTTCAGTTTGCAGTATTGGCATATTCTCAGAGAGGAAAATGTTGTTGGCTATGGGAGGGAAAAATACTTTTGGCCTAACAGACTGAAAAAAAGCTTAAAAAGAAAGAGAAAAAATAAATCAATGGTTAAGTTTCTCCACTTCCTTTTAAAAACCAATAACAGGCAGTGTCAAAGAAAGCTGCCTTTCAAACTTTATCTGAATTTCAACAACATTTAACCTTAAAGGTTACTGTCATTTAGCTGGTGACTTTGAGGTTAGCCTTTATAACAAACAGAGCTGAAGATCGGTCGAGATTCTCAAAGACCATATCAAGGTTCAGGTCGGCAGCGGTGTGTGCTTTGCCCTGACCTATGAGATGTGTTTATTGTTTCTCCATATGTACGGCTTTGCCTGTGTGTGTGAGCCATGCCCTAACCCGACCTGGGGGTAAAAGGTACACGAGGGTCAAGTATGCCAGGAGTGCAGAATATGTGGAGCAGGTTGTTTCGCAAAGTCTCGGTGGGTGCGGCGGGACAGGAGGCAGGTGGGGAGTCAAAGGGTTAAACTAGAACAGGTTGGTAAGAGTGCAGGCATGGTATGTGCCACAGTTGGTACTGAATTGCAAGTGTGCGAAGTCAAAGGGGTCGGTCAGTTCTGCATGAGCGTGTGTGGCAGCGCATTACTGCACGGCAAAAGGTCAGGGTTAAAAACACACGGGTGTTTTAACCCTGGGAAACGCTCGCCCTTATGTCTAATCAAGATTTCCCAAAAATGCAAGCATATGTCGCTCTGTTTCCTCTTCTGATACACACAGAGTATTTATGTATGATTTTTCATCATCCAGTTTTAAGCATGCCCTTCTACGGAAGAGGATTAGGGCCACATGATTTTTTTTTTTGGGAGGATTTGAAAAAAGTCAGAATTCTGACTTTTTCCTCAGAATTCTGACTTCAAAGTCAGAATCTTTTTTCTCCCAAAAACATTTTTCTTTTGTTCTGAGAAAAAAAGTCAGAATTAAATTTCTTTAAACAAACCTTATGGTAAGAGGGACTAGTATCAGCTAATGTAGCACAATGTGAACAAGTAGTGACAGTCATTTTCCCAACTCTCCAGGGCCAACAGACTATCATGAAGCAGGCCTCACACAATGTCCATCGCTGCTGCACATATCATCAAGTCCCTTCTAACGGTGGTCTGCCTAGAGGAGCCCCCCGAGTGGAATTTGCGCATTAACAATCATTTTCCACATTTCTCTCAAAAAACGGCACGCCTCTCTCCCAGAACCCCCGAGACACTCAAGATATTCTTACAAAAGCTTGTTCTATTACCCTTCATGTCATCGACATTTCACACTAACCAGAAGGATCGGGCTCCAATAAGTTCTGAGCCATTAGCTTTCCCAGGAAAAAAACCTTGAGTCTTTAGATGTGAGCCAGCCACAGGGAGAACAGTGGGAGTAGGTGGAGGCTGCATTCTTTCGTTTTGGTTTCAGCTTCTGCCTATAAATCTTTGGTAAATGAATCTCAGGCGCAGGCCCATCCCTCTGTCCTTTTGTGTTTTAAGAGGCACATTAGAGACTGGATGGTTGGACACTTTCAAAGCTGCTAAGGTGAATTGGCGATGAAGCTAACCCTAACCCTCACTCAAGCCCTTATCAATAGCAACTATTTGCACTGCAATTCGTCCTTAAATTCCTTTCAGGCATCGTGTAACAGCCATTGGTATTGAATGTTCTGTGTGTAAATGCATTTTAGCCAAGGGTTCCTGAAGGAAAAGTCTTCTTTTCTATCCTTTCCCCTTGGTAAGATGAGAATGTAGGTGAAGGGGGTGAATGAGCTCTCTTTCCTCCCCTTGTAAAATCACATTTTCCCCTCCTACTTGAAAGGATTTCTCACATTTCCGGAAGCAATGGCACACATGCAGGCACAAAGACAATTACACAATCACTCACACACTAACACACACCATGAAGGTTAGGTACTTTTTTTAGACATACTAATAACAGACCAACATTGTACACTCAGATCTTCAAAGGAACTACAGAGGAGAGGAGAACGAGAAGCCTATTGAGAGTTTTTGGCACATTTGAACCCACTTAGCCTGTAAAAGAACACTTCAATATTTACAAATTGGAGTAAAACTGCATGCAGCACAAGGCCAAAGCCAATTCACTTCAGCAAACAAAGTCTGAGAGAGGGGAGTTAATTTACAGGCAAAGAATGCAATAAATAAAAACAGCTTTTACAGTTTCTTTTTACAGGCTCGTAAAGAAGGTAAAGTTTACTTTCTTTATCTTTAAATGTGAACTTAACAGAATTATACCCTTTGAAACGGTATTGGATGTTTTATTGCTATCTTAAAAAGGCTTTGTTGATTAATTTCAAACAGTATAGATGAGACATTTTCCAACAACGTTTGAGTTCCAAGTGGTGGCTGAACTTCATTGCCAGTTCATTCAGCTACGGGAAATGAAAGCACTCATTTAGACCACATTGAGGCCTATATCACGCTTACAACTGGCCTCATAAAGCTGTCTTCGATGATACTCATATTTCATATTCTGTAGCAGATGATATCAAATCAACTGGAGCATCTCAAGAATTTTGGCATGGCCGTATTTCCTTCAGGAAATAATGTCCTCACTGAGCTCAGCTGCCACTTATACCTCATTCACACCAACTCTAGTTGGCCGATTACTGCGGTAAACAACACCAACGGTGTTTCAGGGCTGGTTCGGAGCTGGAGCTTGAAAAGCACCGGGTTTTCCTGTGAACCTGAAAAGCTCTAGCACGGAGCTTGAACCGGAGTTGCGTTGGTGTGAATGAGGTATTAGACTCCTGGGGTTTCCATGGAGCCAGAAGGGGCTGCATCCGTTTAAGAATACAACAGTCTTTATTTAGGAAGATAGAGATCCTATAATACATCATGAAAAATGTTACCCTGATTAAGAAGAGTGCATTAGACAGGACAGTTATAGAACTTTGGAAATAGCTGTAATGATAGAGACAAAATGGCAGCAGAAACTTTAGGATTGCTGCCAGATCAATAAGAGTTGATCAAACATGTTCAATTATTATTCTGCTCTGGTTATTGATGGTTGATGTTGTTTTGCTACATATGTTTCTCTAGTTTTTGGGAAATAAAGTCTCTCTCTCACCACACCTTATAATAAGCAATCCTCTCACTTGATACCCATTGTTTGGATCAAACAAATGTGATTGATGCCAGCACACAAACACACACGCACGCACACACTCGTCATAAGGTAAATTAAGGAGTTGTGCCATCCAGTGTCTGATTTTTTGATCTACTGTCCCCCGTAACTTCCATCTTGTCTGTTTCTCGATAATTCGTCCATCGTAAAATAACCAACATTCAAACACAGCCTCTCTCTCACCCATACATTAACCACAGCTCCATTTCCCCTGCCACATTCATTGAGGAAACAAGTGGATATCATGGAGATCTAGTTGGCCGATTACTGCGTAAACAACACTGCTTGCCTCCAAGGGAAAAAACGATACAAGTCATAAAAGGTGATAAAACACAAATAAAAACTACCGGTGCCTGAAAACACAAACAAGGGAAGCTTATTGTACCCTGCAGGGAGCTGTGCTCATGTAATAAACTGCACTAGTCATTTTAGGCAACTTTCCCAAACTCATAACAGACTATGCTGCTGGTAATGACTTTCAGCTTCACTTTTAAATGCGGATCATGTTTAATTGTTAAAGTTAATTTAAATGTAAAGCGATACGAGGGCTAGCCGGGAGCGTGAAGCCACACTGTGTTGTAGCTGTAGGCGGGGCCCGCAGCTTGTGAGGAAGTAACGGCAAACCATAGACTGAGCCTGAAAAGAACTCCTCGAGTACCAGCATCAATTACCACCATTACTGCACATTACCCAGGCCCTCACTCTCTTCCTGTGTGTGTGTTTCCTTGCACTCACATGAGCGGAGCACACCACCGCACCTCAGGCTACCCAGGGGAGTGTGTGTATGTGTGTACAAAAGTGTGTGAGGGGAGAAAATGCAAAAACTCCCGCAGACACATGCTCATTCTTGTGTGTGTGTGTGTGTGTGTGTGTGTGTGTGTGTGTGCGTGCGTGCGTGCGTGTGTGCGTGCGTGCGTGCGTGCGTGCGTGCGTGCGTGCGTGTCGCCGGGTAATATATCATCTCAGCTTGAAAAGACCCCCAAGCCAGAAGTTAATGAAGTGAAATGAGACTTATTAGCCAAAAAGCTTTAATGTCACCGACAGGCGAACGTGGGGAAATAAAGACAGTCAGAAATTATTAATGACAACAGAGACTGAGGTGCACAAAGGGAGTGTGAACATAGGCCCAGCACACATTGTACATTGTGTATACCTACAGATAAACCTAAACTTGAGCACTTTTCCCTTGAAATGCAGCTAGTTGCTCTGCCTTATTGTAAAGGGTTCATGCCGGGCCAAACATTGATTATGCCGGGTGAGTCAATCTCTTTGTTTTTGTGCAGAGAATTATGTTCTTTCCCCTCAGTGGATTAACCCAAGAGTTGACACTATCATATGATCCACGGGGTGCACATTTCTCAATGGCTTTAGTTTTAGAGTGAGCATGCAGCCTGCGTCAGTTAAGCCAGGTAATGTTCAGACTAATTGGACAGGAATGACCAGTTATCAGGCTGATTACTGCCACTCCTCATCAGGTAATGGCGGCTCAACGGGGGACCAGCTCTGTCTGACGTGCAGCACATGATTGAGAGTCCTGCCGTTGGAGGGGTGGGGGGGCTTCAGTGCCTGCTGGCAGGGGCTTTTCTGGGGTCAGCCAGCGAACAAGGACGCATTTCTCATCACTGTCAGAAATTTGGAGGGAGCCCTCATATTTGGAGTGTGTAGAAGATGCCAGATTTTGAGAGCCTGGCAATTGAAACCGTTGTAGGGATGTGTTTTGTGTGCACTTGTCAAAAAGTTGTTGACCGTGCAGGTTCATAAGCAGCAATTCTTCCACTGCCGTTCCCTTTGAGTAGTAAGGGCGGCAACAGATGAAGATAAATTAAAAGATCGGGTTCCACTCCCCACCACACTCAGACCCCAGGGCTGACCCTGTGCTCTAAAGATGCTTTGAAGCCTGATACATCTGGTTGCCTTTGACTGAGGGCTCACAGAGAGACAGAGGTGTCCAGGTTGGACTAAGCAAATCCTTCACTGTTCTTCGCCCCTTCCTTCAGCCTGGGCCTTAACCCTACATTGACCCTACTGGTGTTTGCTTAAGGGGTCATCAAGACTGAGCCACTTGTTCCACCAAAGGCCAGAGACCTGAAGACCCCAGGATACCATGCTATACTCTGAGCAGGCCAATCATGGTCTTGGTTTAGATCATGAAGTCAAGGCATGCTGGATGGGGAATTAGAGTTGACAGCCTCATGGATTTGATCAGACTGGACATTGATGACATGTTTGACAATGTTATAAACAGAAACTAATATAGAAATGATTCACGATGAGGGTTTACTGGGTATCCTTTAATCTAGACCAAGATTTATAGCCTAAACAAAAGAGGGAGGTTGGCCTTTTCTTAGTCCAAACAAAGTGACAAACCACCTTTCCAATTCTGTTTTTCTGCCTCATGGCTCAGCCCTCTCTTTGGCCTGTTAAAGCAATTCCATTTAATACAGAAAATGAAATAAAACAAATTTCAGAAACAGGAGGACTAGGATTCACTGTATTTTTTCCCAGCGACATTTTTTCCCATTCAAAAGGACTATTTCAAGCCAAAAGCCAAGCCTTGACTTTAGCGCACCAACTTCCCATTATGATAAATGATTCAGGTGCACTCACAAATAACTCACTTAGTGGCAGAAATTGGGCGTAGAGCTGACCTAGATTTATGTCGACCATTCCTCCTCCATTTCTTCAGGAAGTAGAGAGGGGAACGTGAACAAGATGGAATGTGATGTTAGCAAAGCCACAGAGAAGGGTGTGAGGTAAAAAGTGAAGAGTTGCTGTGAAGAAACGTGCAAGGACAAGAGCGAATTTGGGAATGTTGGAAGATTTGGTTTGTGTCTTAGCTGTCTGTCTCAAATGTGGCCTTTGATCATGTATCATTATGGACTTAAAGCTGAATTCTTGGGCATTTATCAGTCTTCAAAAGCTGGTATAAATCCATCCATCCGTTTGTTTCTGTAATTCCTGATCTGTATTCAGGGTCATGGTTGTCAGTCATAGGGTTAACACGCGATGCATGACAATTTATTAAAGGTTATGCTTAAAAAAAACTAGGTTGTACAACATGTGGTCCAACCACATCTGAAGGTGGAACGTTTATATATCTATTCCAAATGGCAATACTCAAAAGATGGACTGAAAATCCTGCCATTATAGAGAAGGGCAAGACACCACACCACTATAAATGATGAAAACAACTAAGAACTTTGGACAATCTTTCCTAAATGGCATTTATAGATTTCCACCTGCTTGTACACAACACAGAGGGTAGTAATTGTCTTAACATTATTGAACATAAAGAGAAGTTAATATACGGCTTTCTTTCTCACCTTCGGATATCTGGCCAGTCACTATGTGGAGTTGGCATGATGTTCGGATGATATGTTTTGTGTATTTGTATCACAAAGCTAACACCAGCACAAAAAGCAAGGTCAGCAAACCCAAAACTAAGCAGATAGCACCAGTTAGGTTTATACAATCAAAGCTTTATCTACCTCTAAACAATGTAACTGCCCTCTTATCACAGAGGACAGAGAGGATAGTAGGAGGGACCTTTTAGTGTCCAGCAATGGTATAGGTTCAGTTTTATGGCCTTGCTGTCTCCGTCTCTCGGGCTCACTATTGACCACTGTAGCTTGCAGGCAGTATGATTGTCGGGAGTGGCAGGGCAGGGGTTACGTTGACAAGAGTGTGTGAAATAGCAACCGTGCATGAAGCAGATAAAATAGGATGTACCTGATCATTCGGATAATAAAGGTTGTTTCTGCTAAGCGTCAATTGTTTGATTTAGTGACACATTGTTTGAATAAGTCAGATCCCTTAACTGGTGCTAATTAGTCAATACATTTGAATTGTGTGGTAATGGATTGTCATCCGTTTATAAATCATTGTATAGTAGATGTTTTGGGCTCCAAGTTAGGGATTGGGATTACATAGAATACAAAGATAATACATTAATAAATAAAAAAGGCAATAAAAGATAAAGTAATTGTTGGTTGCAACCCTGGTTTTTAAATTGGTGTTGAGTCTTTAAATGTGACATTTTGATTTGCAATTATTCCTATGCAAAGATGTTCATGATTTCAGTCATGAGTTTGTATGGGATTAATAGGGGGTGGGGTTGGTGTCTGGGAGTAAAAATGCCTAAATGTCAAATTGCTCCAGACATGGGACAAGAGAATAGTGGCGATAGTCTGTGTAAGCTTGTGTGAGCATTGAAGGAAGGGGGATGCTTAGTTCTCTGTGGACCTCTGGGACCTGGGAGGCTGGAGATAAGCCACCTAGCATCAGCACCCTTCATTCGGTTTCCCCATGCTCATGTCAAACCACTGGGGTCCGCTGTACTGATAACCCCTGGCAGGAGGAAAACCTTTTATGTTGCCTGTCTGAGCCGTTTTACTATGACACACACACACACACACACACACACACACACACACACACACACACACACACACACACACACACACACACACACACACACACACACAATTGCAAATGTGGGAAACCAATCTTTTTGACTACTTTTCCTGCAAAAAAACACCAGCTCAGTGCATAAATCCTCGCAGACAGGCAGGGGGAGTAGGAGGCGTGAAACAGTAGCTAAAGAGAGAGCTTGGCCTGAGGCTGAGGGTCAGAGTTCTCCTGAGGTCATTCACAGCTAAATTGACTAGCAGAGAAAGGGAGGGTGAGAGCGGGAGTCTGAACGAGAGAGACAGGGAGACAACCTCCAGGGCCATTGATACGGCCCCCAGGTCTCTTTGATCTGTCGCTGCTAGCTTCCTGAAGTAAACACAGGCTAATTGTCTGGATCAGGTTGAGATGCTTATCTGCGGTCGCCTGTCTGTTCCCTCCAACGCTTCGATACGTTTCTGCAGCGATACAGAGGAGGCCAAGCTCGTCGGTCCCGATCAGATTCCTGGAGGTACTAATGGGTACAGCCAACATTTAACTGCCTCAATCCACCCGATGCATCGCTAAGTCCAGGCCACGTTTGACCCCCCGCATATCTCTTGACCTTTTAATCCAGCAAGCACCTCACAATTAATGCAAACCTGATAAAGAACAAGCTAGAAATGCTTCTTAAAAACCCATTTAATTGTGCTCCAAACTTATCTTTTAATTGCCTGGTTAGTTTGTTTATAAAAAGAAGTTAGCTTTGTTCCTGAAGTTTTATTTTCACTTGAAGATCAACCTTTATCTTGTGCCGGGTTGTTTCTTGTATTTTGTGAACCGTGTCACATTGTCTTGAAAGTTTTATTATCTCTTTTGCTACCTTTTTTGCTGCCTTGCCTTTTGATGTACCGTAACAGCTTTTTGCAATTTAGACAATAGTGAATAGAGATGAAGGGCAAGAACATAAAGAGAGAAAGAATATTAAGGTAGAACGAGGAAGACATTTATATTCAGAGCTTTGAAGTTGAACTTTTGGCAGACATGAGGTAGTGACTTGGAGGCAGGGATGACAATATTCTCCTTTTGAACTCCCTAGCATAAATATCGGTGCTGATGTTGTAATGGGATTTTCCTCATGACCCTCCTCTCACACAGACCTTCCGGAAAGCCCTTCATGTGGATTCTGCTTCCCCTCCTCTGCACCCTGAGCCCACGGAGATCAGACACCGGGGGTCTCCGGGGGGAAATAGCTCATTCTGTGATGACGCTACTCATTGCAAGCCTGATTGGGTTTAGTGGTGCCTGGGGGGGGGGCTGAGGCCAGATAGTAAAGATATATCAATATATCATGGCTACCGGGGCTACTGGAAACATCATTGCCTTGATCTTGAAAGAACTGGTTTCATGCAGATGGTTGCTGAGGGTCGTGTCACTGAAACATATTTATGGTAGCAGTTGAATGAAGATGGTTGTATTTGTGCACATGTTGAGCCTTCCTCTCTTCACTTGATATCGTTTTTGAATAACCTTTAGCATCTATCGGAATGGAGCTCATAGAGTTCATTTAATTTCGAGTGCAGCTAAGGCAACAGCCCTGCAATACGGGTGGTTATGTTCAGTATGCAATAAAGAGTAATGGAAAAAGCCAATGAGATTTAAACAGCCATGGGTGGGATTTCTCTGTTTTGTCACAGCGTGCCCAAATTGGATTGATCTAAAATCCAATCAAGCTTTATTTACAAAAGGTTGTATTTTATATATCTATTTTACAATCACACATAAAATCTAATTTACAACTCCATCACACACTCAGCGGCCTTTAACAGAGCAGATTCATTGTTTATTTATGATTTTCTCTTTCGAAATTGTTGGAAGAAGTAGCACGTAGCACAAGGAAACAGGTGTGGCAGGTACATATTGGCTTATGTATTCAGCATTTATACGAGCGGGCATTTCAGTGTATGCCATTTGTTTCTACAATCATTTGTATGCAAGTGTGTGTTAAACAGAGATACAGTCGGCATCGTGGACCAGTTTTCTATCTAGTGGCTGCATCATTCTCACCTCGGGCGCAGGACTCCACTCTGTCACTCAGGGTGACACATGGAGAGGCAGCCCCCTGCCCGTGGCGTACAGAGGGGATCACCGCCCTGTCACTGTCTGTCACTCCGGCTTTGTCCCGTCATGCCCCCACGCTGGCAGGTTGAGCGAGAAGGGGAGGCCCGTCATGAGCAGTGACAGACTGACAGGTGACAGGTGAAGCCAGCCCGACAGCGTGTGCCACAGACACTCCGACATTCATACATAACCCAGTGTGGTTCGATATGTGTGTGTGAATGTGTGCCTGCATACAAAGACATACAGCCGGCTTGTTTAACACCACTGGGATGGGATTACAAGGTCCTTCTGTGGGTCAAAATGCCGCCCTCTGAGACCTGTTGTGTTCTTAAACTGCACTGGCATCAGTCAGAATGGTAAGATGTATATATTCGCTGTAAAAAAGAATTGCATAGTTTTAAATGCATAATGGCCAGGGCTCTGCCTAGTCTTCTCTCTCCTATCGCTCCACCACTTTAATAAACATCACCTCAGTCATAGCTGCAGTTTCTCCCCAGGCTGAAAATCCATCTCGACACATCGCCTCCAGCACAAGAAAAATAAAAAATGTTTCTGAATGCACACACTGAATCAGTTGACTGCTTATTGGAGATTAACTTGTTTTTTAAGTTAAAATTATCAGTGTTTTCAGGCACTTTTTGGCTACTTTATAAACAGGATCTGTTTTTTCATGTGGTGTGTCTAAATCTGAATGATGTAGAAAATTGTTACCACACATATTTGTGGGCTAGATATGGCTCTTGATGCTGGGACAAGAGACTGTTAGCTTAGCTTAGCATAAAGACCGAATATAAGAGAGAAAAACAGCTAGCATTGTTTCATCCAAAATTAAAAGTATCTATACATCTCAATTACACGATATCACTTTTGTTTGAAGTTTAAAAAGGGACACGTTATATTTTTACAAGAATGTTTGTGCTGTACTGTTTCTTCCTTTTAGACTCTTAGCATCTAAGCTAACTATTTACTGACCACAGCTTCAGACGTGTAATGTATCAATCTTCTGTAACTCTTATTACTGATAATATTCCTTTACGAAAAGTTCACCACATTTACCTTTGCAGTCACTTGATGTTGACTGGTAAGAGGGAGTAACTGTATATCAAAGAGAAATATATTCAAACTTTGCTAATGAAATATATACACGGATACACTATAGCCTCCACTGTATGTAAAAACTTCGGCCCACATATTCTCAAAGAGTTTTGCATGCAAGCAAATTCACAAGTTTATACACACACAGCAGAATATCGTCTTTTGATCGCAGCCTACCCTGCTGCAGTTAAAGCAGATCCACTGCAAAGATGCTGCAGATGCTGTCAGATCTAAGTAAGGACTGAAAGGGTGTGTATGCCTTTGATGCTGGAATAATTTCTAGCTTATATTCAATTTTTCATACAAACACTACAAGGAACCAAGACAAATATCTAGTTTTTAATTATTAAACTAGGTATTTATTAGCACAGCTATATAAATCTTTTGTTTTCTTTTAAAATCAGTTTTCTCAGTAATGATTTTTAACAACTGCTGAGAAAATACAACGAGACATCAGGTTATTTCAGCGTAACTGAATTACAGCCAACATATGTGCGCAGTCCAATATTGGATTAGATTTACAGCTCTCTTTGTCACGCGATAGACTTTTAATGGCCATTATTGCTGCCGGTTGAGGTCCCAAATCGAGCATTAGACCTTCACCGTGCCTTGAATCTAACCCGTGCCAGAGGTTGCACCCAAATAATTCCATGTGACCTAAATCTCCCATTCCATTACCCAACATTCCCTGTGGGGACAGTAGAGGTCCCCCAACACTTGACCTCTGACCCCAGCCTCCATCAGGAGAGAAGCAAATAACAGTGAGGGAGGTTTTATAGGCACCCAGGCTATCTGAACTGCCTCGATTTGTGTCTCAGAGGAGAAATACAGTCATTATGATGCCCTATGAGGGTCTGCTCTCAAATGTGATTTAGTTCTTATTACCTTCAGTCATATTGCGTGAGGCAGCATTCGTCTTCCTGCAGCAAAGCCATAAAAAACACGGTAGAATTCCGAATTTGTCTGGGCATTTTAGAATTTTTCAGAATTTAATGAAAACCGAGAGGGTCTCCATACCACAATTGTGAGATTTACAGCACTACGACTGCTCAGATACTGGTCAAGCCATGTCAGTGTGTCACAGACCAATATAATAATCTATTATTTAGTGTGCCATCAATCAGTATTGTCCTTTCTCCTCCTTCAATGTAGGTTTCTGGTCTTGGTTTGGTGGTTTTACTATTCCTTTCATAAATCGTCAGTAAGTAATATGAATTATTTGTTGTATCCACAATCAAAAGATATGAAAATATCTTAATACAATATTCACTTAATTACTTATAATATCAGGGAGTCATTAGATATTTGCACAGTACTTCTGTGTTATGATGTGATGCTTGTTATAGAATCATTTTTTTTTTTAAAACAACCACCTCGGAGGAATGAAATAGGGCAGGCATACAGTATTAGAACAAAAACAGACTTAAACAAGAGCTGTTCCTTTGGGGCTCTGAGGGAAGCAGCACTTGTGAAGTCACTCAGAGCCAGAAACGGCAATGGCACACTTTCAGAGCAGCTGCAAAAAACAGCTTTGGTAAATAGCAAGATATGAGTAAATAAAGTACAACAAGCTTTGGTGGCTTGTGTCAATGTATGACAAAGAGAGAAAGGCAGAGAGAGGAATGATACATGGTGATTACTGTTGGAAATAATATTTAACTTAATTTGTCAAATGTACTTTTCTTTAACTGGGTATGCGTCAATGGGATTTAACTGTCTTGCTAATATTGTGAAACGGCTGACCTGTCATTGACTTTAGGTGGAAAACATTTGTTCTGTTGGTTCTATTGGCTAAAAGGAAGAATTACATTGCACCCAGGAGTGTAAGATACTCATCTAAATAAAACAATGTACAATCCCCGACAAGTACTTTTCAAGATAAGTAACTCAACTGACCTGTTAAGCCCTGAGCCTGTTTTTCAGGTCTCGGCTCGTAAATGACATTCCCAGAACAAATGACTATATATTCACTTTTAAAAAGGGGTGAATTCATAATCTTTTTTCTCAAAGCAATGATACTCCTGTGAGTTGGATGTAGAATTTTTAAAGTAAATTCAGATTGAACATAGTAAAAAAATATAAATGATAGTGTCCGTCCAAAAAAAAACATTACTTATAGTGAAAACCGCCCTTGAATGATGGGATAGTAAAGTAAAAGCTTTAGGAATCCAAACTATAACATATAATAAGTACCCTTTATCAAATTTGATGCAAAACAGTGACATTTGACCTTTTTAGAGAGGTTTAGAAAAAACCCACTTCTGGGGTCATTTAGGTGGATTTGCCATATCCCGTGCCCCCCTCGTCGATTTTGATGATTGACACCTATTTTTGTTAGAGCCAATAGAATCGAGAGGGAAGTTCCTAAATCCACCTACACAATACCATTGAAGAATGAGAGTGATGGCACGCAGCTTGCCCAAACCGAAAGCTATGTTACGCTCTGAAAACTGAAAACTAGGTTATAGCCATAAATATGATGATGGATTATCAGTAAT
>NW_011350554.1:623749-632647 GCF_000735185.1 Notothenia coriiceps
TATGTATTGAATGTGTGTGTGTATATAGGGGCGCCGTTTATCGACAGGCAAGTGCTTGGACCAGAAGGGGGCCCCCAAATAAGGTAGATTAATCCAATCCAATCCAACTTTATTTATATAGCACTTTAAAACCTCCAGACCAAAGTGCTGTACAGAGAGATACATAAAATATAAAACTGGCATTGATCCGGACCGTTGACCTTGTATAAGATTCACAAGTGGACCTTTAACAAAAAGGTTTGAGTACCCCTGCTTTATACTATACATTTTAGTTTATGATTCAGCCTTGGGTAAGACTTTTATAGTCTATGTCTATGACGCCCATAATGCTAAATGGGAGCAAATGTTAATAGGGGACCCAATTATCCCAGTGGTGGCCGTCGGAGCTAACAGGGCCGCAGGGGGCTAGCTCCAGCCGGCGTCCCGGAGCTAGCCCACTGCGGCTCCGTTAGCTCCGGGCGATGGAGTCCGTCGTTATAACTGGAGATCAAGGAATGCAGCGAAACGCAGACTTGGTTCGCCTGCTGTAGTATTAGCTAAATAAATTATGTTGAACAAGGCTTATTAAGCTGAACATCGCCACAATTGTTCTGCTATGTATCGGTACTTCTTTTCTTAACGTGTGAATGACAAGCATTAAGAATAACAAAATATAGCTAATTCTCTTGCAGATTGTCTCATTTGATTATGAATGTAACGTTTATATAGGGGAACTACACTGTTAGCAGTAACTTGGTATGCATGTATTTCATGTTAGCTTAGCTTCTTAGCCTGAGCTAGCTCTGTTTACTTCCAGTTCGGAGGCAGCAGGTCCAGCCTCGGCTCCGCCTCTTTGCCCTTATTTGGAGCAGGCGGGATTAGACTGATGTAGCTGTCAAGCGTTAGTGGCCGACTCCGCCTACTAAGGGCTTCTCAGCAACTCTGCAGAATCCTATGGGTGACGCCACGGACACTACGTCCATTTATATACAGTATACAGTCTATGGGCTTGACTCGTTAAAGATCTCCTATTATACTATTTTTAGGCATATATTATGGGTATCAGATACATACAAATATATAAAAAACATATCTACAGTATGATGTGTTTTGCTCAAAATACCAAACAGATGCATTTTAGTCATACCTCTTATTTCAGCCCAGTTAGAGAATGGCTCAAATGCTTCTTTTCTTGCAGGTTTACTACAAGGTGAGTACCTTTTTTTATTTCCTGCTTTTTTACACATACTCTCTCCAGTACAGGTTAGCTCTGAGTGCTAACAATGCTTGCTAATGTTATAAAAGACTGGATCAGCTCCGTTGTAACCCTGTTTTTAAAGATTTGGGTATGGAGAAAAAGAGAGAGGGTTTTATTTTTGGACACTTTGTAAGTTCCCTGGCACACCGGGGACACATATTTATGTATAAAAGACATAAAAAAGTGCATTTTGCATGATACGACACCTTTAAAACAACATTAAGGAAAGTCTACATTCACTATACTTTTTTGGATATCTTTGTATAATCATTACAATAAACGTATTTGTGGCTAGAGGAGGATAGCCAAAATATGTCTCATAATATGGTTGTGGCTCAGACAGATCAACAGACCGAATAGCTCCGCTGATCCACAGGGACCCTCCCGCCTCATGCTCATACCCTGACACAAATATCTGGCAACAAGAAGTAATCCTCTCTCAAGTCTAGTTTTCTGGAAAATGCAAAAAGCACATTTAGACACACAATTGCAGAAAGTAAGTAATAAACTTTAAACTATATTTACCCAAGCGCTCACATCAAACTTTTAAATGAAAGAATTTGTAGTTTTAGTACAATAGCTGGGGAATAAAGTCCAGGTACAAAGGAATGGAGGATGTAAGAAACAAGAGCGAAGGAGGGAAAAGAGGTATGTTTTCACCGTTCATTGAGTCCATGGCAGGCCTGTGGGATTGGGGAGGATATGAGAGGAGCAGCACTTGAAAGCCAAGCCCAGAGTTTAAGATGTTCAGAGGGAGTTATTGGTCGCCCGCTCTTCCTCTCCTCTCCCTTCTCCTCCTCTGCTTCCCCCTGTCTTTTTGGGCTCCGGGCCTACAGACTCTTTCTTCTTCTCTCATCCCTCAGACCCATAACATGCATGACAGGCACAAGAGAAAAGACAGACTGCTGAGGTGTAAAGAGAGGAAGAAGAGGGGAGAAATGCAGGGGAGGAATACAGGTGAGAAGGAATAACTCCAGACAAAATGAGGAAGGGAAAGTACGATAAGGAGTCAATGTGTCTTTTGGGGTGGCGTTTCTGGGTAGGAAGTTTCAGCTTACATGCAGGTCTGTTTTGTACAAATAGAAAACTAAAAAATCATCCTTTAATGGTACTCTATATTGCCAAAGGTAAAATATCACCTGACAAAAACAGATTCCAGATTCCAACTTCCTTATAGGGTTCGTCCTTTTTGCAAAACTATTTGATAGGGTTGATGTCAGAAATGTATTTCTAAATGGACCTAACCCATGTGCACTGTAGAATTGTCGTGTTGAAAATAAGGAAGGGACTCATACAGAGTTTGTTTTGTTTGTTTTATGTCCCTTAATTCCAACTAAGGGTCCTTACAGATGTCCGTCCATACACTGCTGGCCATATAATGGAAGTGCCTTCCAATAAAGGAACTAATGAAGCAGAAGATCGGCTGACTTTAAGCGTACTAAAGTCTGTGCTTGAGAGTTATTTAAAAAATCAAGCCAACAAATCTGTTTAATCCATGCTTACTAAATGTCCCTAAAGTATATATATTGCAAAAGAAGGGTTGGTTATAATCCTTGAAATAAATGATTCAATGTTCTCATAAGGCCTTGTTAAATTGAAAGTATGAACCCTATTTATCAAGTAAGGCAAGTATTTGGTAAAGAACAGGTGAATAGTTTTCCTTTTCAGAGCAACTTTCTGTTAAAATGTATGATTCATTCATCCTGAAATGCATCCACATATGATTCAAATGTATTAGCCCCTTTGAAAAAGGTTTATCTCAAAAAGTTATTTTTTGTTCGGCTCGTCCATTCCCAATCCAAGTCTTGATTAAGTTCATGTGTTTGGTGGTAGACACAACAGTGCTGTTTTAAGTTTGTAAGGGTGAGTTAGTGCTTTCCTTTTTGCGTCGTATAACATTGATTTGCATGACAGGCCTGTAATCGCCGATAAAGTCACTGGAAGGGGATTTAAAGAAAGAGTGCTCTTCGTTAAAGATAATAAATATTGCTAACAAAAGATGTTTGTAGGAATGACAGAGGGTAAGAGATTTGTTTTCCATCTCAATGCCACGTTCGTCTTCTTTCAAAACCCTCCTTCTTTCTGAGGGTAACTGAATAAAGTAAAGAGGTTCAACTGTAGCTCAGAGGGAAAGGGAAGAAAAAGTTTAGCTCCTTCTCTCACAGGGCTCTTTCATAACCATTAACTGTGTGATGACACCAGCGGATATTTAGATTGATTTACCATCATCTGGGGATCACTTGGCCAGCGCAAAAGTCTCCCATTCCAAAGATTAATTTGTGTCCTTAATGAAAGGCTTTCTGGCCTAACCTTGCTTCAAACCAAAATCCACCTATTTTATACTTTACTTTGATTGCTATAATGGCCTTATTTATGAGGTCGATGTAGAAACTCGTTGGTAGTTCTTTAGCCACAGAATGGGTATGGAATGAATCTAAAGTCTCCACATCCTACCCTCATTTTTCAAAAAATGCAGCGGTGCCCCCAAAATCAATGAAGGAGTTAAGGAATGCCAAACTGTGAGATAAAGGACAAATTGTCCGGAAAGTCTTGGCAAATCCCCTGCGTAATACAAAAGAAGAATCCCTAAGGCAATAGATGAAAAGGCAAGACTCTAAAGTAAAAAAATCAAAAACAGAATGCTAAGTACTTATACCACTTATACCATCAGGACCATGTGTTAAGCAATTACTGTCCTATAATACTATTATTGATGCTGACAGATTCGCCCTGTAGAGTACCCTGAGAGGTAACATCAAAGAAGTCATCAGTGCTGACCCTGACCAGGTCTGGAGTGGAAGAGGCATCAAAGCAGCTGCAGAATCACTGTTTGTCAAAGGTAAGTCCACAACACCGGCCTGATTAACATGTCACAGGAAGATGGGGGCCTCTATAATCAACCCTCAAAAGGTGATTAGACTCCAAAGTCTCGACCCTCCAAGAGCAAAGGGGTATTTGGGGAAGGCCAAGTCTCAGTCCGACAAACTGGTCATTCAGCTAACCTCGCGAAATGGATGTAGACACACTGTGACAGTGAAGCATGAGGTTATGGTTTCTAATCATAGCTGGGGAGGAAGCTGAGGGGCACGAGCTGAGTGGTTGGGAGAGAATGGAGAATGGGGGTCGTTTTACAAGGAATCAGTGGGTTCCCCAGTCTCTGTTCACCTCTGACCCTGCGGGGATGGTGCCCTGTATTTCCCCACGGTGATTCATTTCCTCTATCCTGAAAACACCCTGCACTCTTACGACCACAGTTTGTACACAAAACACATGCCTGTTGCTATGGAGACAGTTGTGGATCTAGATGAGATGGGGAGGATTCATTTTGGACCAGTGGCTGGAATGGGATCCAAAGGTGGACCCTAAGGATGTGTCATTAACCCTCGGGGCGACGGCAGAGCAGAGTTAGGCTGATACTAAACGCTAAGAGTCCAGCCAATCGAGGGAATCGACATCTATATGGATTGGGGTCGGGAGTAATCACTTGAATCTTGGCCAATAGTAACACTGGATGGCCTTGAGGTGCAACTAAATGTAGCAACGTGTGCACTAAGGCATGAAAGGAAACAGTCAAGGGGGTAAAGACCGTATTAAAAAGAGATCTTTTGTTAGTGGTGCTCATCAATGCTGATAATGGATGGGATTAAACATGATTACTTTTGAGACATTTAAGCACAAACCGGTGTTAGTGTTCTTTAATGAATGAAACATACTTCCACTGTCACAATGATGAGTTGTTGATGTTTCTTCCTTTCTGAAAGACTAATGTTAGGCCAAACTCCCAACAATGAGTCATCCATTAATGGAGCTTCCACTCCAGCTACAATCAAGACCAGAGAATCCCAAGGCCATGTGGTGGGAGTCACATTGAGGAATGGCTGTCCAGTCTAAGCCCCCAGAGTTCCAAAGAACGGCCAAATTAATCCCCTACCATTATTCCAGATATACGTTATCCTCCACTGTCAAAAACTTGGCTGTGGTGAAGATTTACAGCTGCCTCATGCTATCTCTTGCATGGCTTTCCACCCTAATTGTCTCTATGGCCAAGACCTTGACCAGCATTTTTCTCATTTGAAAACTATGAAATGTACAGATTGATTGCCAACGTTGGCTGATAAAAACATAAACTATTCACCCTTGGTTGACTGAGTGAAGACAAGACTATACTCCTGATGGCGGATTTGCAGGAAAGCCAAAGTAATTAAATGATGTTCCACTGAATTAAGATCTTTGTCGAAGAGCCTATGCCAAACTGGGATTAAAATGGAATGTACCTGCAAATTAGCTGCAACAGTTACACAAGAAAACTCCTTAAGTGGAGATAGTCACAAGTATTATTTTACACAGACATTATTAAATGTCTGTTTTAAATCTTAGGAACTGACATTCAAGCATCTCTACAGAATGAGCTCTTAGACTATATAATCTATGCTAAATGTAGGTTAAACAATATGCCCTCAGTTGAAAAATATTAGACTAATCAGAGCTTTCATTATGTTTTCTCCACTGATGGTAATGTTGTTGCTGCTGCTGCTGCTTCTTCAGCAGATATATCATAATGACTAGAAAATCCCAGTTTCTGCGCCAATTCAGTTAGTGGGAAGCAGCAGCGGAAATGAGCCAAGGTTATGAACTGGAGGACATCAACCTTTCTGATAATGTCCGGCTGTTGTGCGTCCTTGGCCATGCCCAACCACCAAGGCTACGAATCAGCACAATGACCTACGCTAACATTGTCATGATTGAAACACTATGTCCATAACAAGAGCATTCATAACCGAAGAATGGAGGGAACAAGAAAAGCAATCAAAGAAAAAGCTTAAAACCTTATTTTTTCATTAAGATGCTCACGTTTTGCAAAAAAGTCATTAGGTAGAGAGACTGCAGACACTGGAATGGATTTTCTTTTCCTCCTTTTTATTCTGAATGGTTCACTGAAATTTCATTTTGGCCAGGAAATGATGGAAAGTGGATGAGAGCCTGAATTGTGGAGGGAGGGGAGACTGGCCACTCGAGTGGTAGGTGATTTAAATCTCAAGCTCACCTCTCCTGTACTTACTCACTTTAGAGTCTATGCTCTGTATGGTTTAGTCTGTGGGGGACTTACTGAAAAATATAAAGAGCCTCTGAAAGTTACAGATCATGTTAACAAATTGCATAAAGAAATGTACAACTTGAAGTGTTGTGTGGTTGGCTTTTTTTAATCCTCATTTCACCATCTACTATATTTAGGAAATTATTTTACGATTATTTTTTGAATATTATAATTCAACAGCGGTAATTAAAGTTTAAAAGTCTCAAAATGCTACAACTACTGTCACAAACTGGATGAATGTGAAGTATTTTGTTAAAGGAGGATGAAAGCGTAATTAAGGAGCACTATTGGAGTGACTTTGATGGTTATTGGACTCAGGATTAATTAATTTGGATTCCCGCTGTATGAAGAAATTAAAGGACGGCGCAAGTGGAAACAATTCACAAAGGCATTAAACTGTTTAAAACACATGCTCAAAGTAAGCCGGATTTTGCCGATGTGTTTATGTGGATTCAAAAGTCGTAAATAATCTACAAAATGGAGGAGACCGATCTGATCGGGGCAACTGTGACAAATAATGTGAAACCGGCATGGAATTTTTTTTTTTTTTTTAAATGCGCTTATCCAGAAAAGCCTGGTTTGGACACTTTACGGGCAGAAGAAACATTTCTATTAAAGAAAGAATTATACATTTCTGCCTTTCTATGCCAATAGCCACTAACTTGAATTTTTTATTCAAATTAATTAATCAATTATTTTTTATCTTTTATTGTAATGTAGAGACAAGGCTTTTAATGACAATCATGTATTGCGTTACAATTATATGTAAAAAAAAAAAGAAAAGAAAAACCGCGCGCGCCCCCCAGGTTGGGAACCACTGGTAGTGGACCACATTAAGGAAGCAGCCATTTTAACCTGTCGATTCCTTTAATCAAACATTGCTAGAATGTGGATGTTCAGGTATTATAAGCAACAGGCTATAACAAAAAGAAAAAAAAGACACCCATGTTTTAACAATGCGACCGCAGCATATTCTCAATGGCTGATTTGATGCCATTAAGTAATGTTTCCCATCAAGGAAAAGAGTTCCCCCCAGGCACTGCGTTCTGCTGCAATTTGGCTGATTAGATGAACTAGGCTGGTATTTATGGGGGGGATATTGTTTGATCTATTGGCTTCAGTGCATGAAAATGGTGGGGAAAGGGAGGGTTTGAGGGGAGGAGTGCAGAGGGTGGATGCAATGGTGTCCACTCTGGTGAAAAATTCAAGTGTAAGAAGACAAAGTAGAGGCAGAGGTTGCTGGAAGAAGAAACAGGGGAGATGGTGAGACAATTATAAAAGTGAAGAGACAAAGTGACAATGGAATAAAAGGGTGACAGTGCAGGAGAGGAAAGTGGGTAAAGAGAGCACATGCTTCATTCTCATTACAAGTCAGTGAGGCACAGCGCAGCTGAGGCTTCTGTTACTGCTGCACCATGTGTCTGATTGCCGTTATTGCAGAGATGCACACCCCATCATCATTACCCACTGTTTCTTTTTACCTTTTACTATTTTCCAAGCTCATAGTACTCGTCCCTCCTTGACCCCTGCTTTAACTTCCCCCCTCTGCGTATGTTACCCCAATTCTGTCTCAACAAAATGTCTTTTCCCCTTTCTCACTCTCATTTCTATTCTGTCATAGTAGGCAAGTATCCAGAATATTGATATGATGTTATGATTCATCACTCATCTTTGCTTTTTCCATCTCTCCTTTCCTACCGATGGGACATATTTCCATACCTCCTGCTCTTTCAAACCGCTACCTCTGGTGGTCTTGTCAACTTGTGTCAGCCCTGCACCACCACCACCTTCCTGCTTTAGACGGGTCCAAGTCAAACCACAACCTTTTTGAAACCCATACTGCGCTTTGCACCCCTAACCCCTCTAGACAATCTTTTTTTTCTACCTTTACAGCAGCAAAGCTCGCATAAAACAGCATGCTGTTAAAAAGCCAGACATTTGATAAACAACATGCTTCTAATATAGCCCCCTAAGCCATTTATGGTGTATAAATAAGTTTCAAAACACCATTAATTAAACAGCAGCCTATCTGTGCTCCTGGGTAATAGTTTAAGGGGATGAGGCTGTTAAAACAGAGCCACCAACAGAGAAGGCCTAATTCACAAAGGGAGCCCACACAGGCTGCAGGTTGTCTCTCTGTCTGCCCCAAGGACACTGAAGGCCGTCACTTAGCAGGAGTGTTTACATGCATTCCAGACGGGGCTGCATCCACTTCACTGTTGGAGCAACAACTATGTAAAAACCAAACAGTGGGAAAAAACATACGACCAAGCAGGCTGCCTTCCCAAAGAACCAAGTACAATATAGATCGGATCACACCATTGTTCTCTAAAATAATCCACGTAATAAGTTCACATTTCAGTATCTTCTTTTACACATGGCCCTTTTCGAGGATGCTGGCTTAGTAGTCGCGTACTTCCAAGTCACTTCATTCAGAAACGAAGCAACTATACTTCCAAGCCACGGTTTCGGAAAACGAAGAAGAATGGAACAGGCTAACAAGTGTGCCACTCTCTCTAACGGTTTCAACATAAACTCTACCGAAAATAATACCTCACGATGTCTA
>NW_011350554.1:632770-676662 GCF_000735185.1 Notothenia coriiceps
TACCGAGTTCCTGTTGTCCTTTCAGTAAGTTTGACAATTGGAATCTTTTCTGCCTTACAGTAACATTACCACAAAAAAAGTAACCTCTTACTTAATAACAAATAGCCTTATAAAGTATGAAATACCATTTTGTTTCACTTTAAAATCATTGCCGTCTATTGGAACAAGTAACTACTGTCTAATTACTGAATTTAGACTTGTAATCCATTCCACATTGCATCCACAAACACCCCAACCATCTCTCGCTCTCTGTCATATACACACTCTGCACACCCAAACAACTTCGCAAGAAAGCTGGCATAGACACACACAGCAGTGAAACCAAATCTGCAGTGCAGCTCATATGGTTTGCAGGTTTGTCAGATTGTTAAGAGACATAACACTTATTTATTTTCCACATCTGAAGCTTGGTTAGCGGTGAGTGCCCGTTCATCTCCAAAATAGCCTCCAACAGGGCCAGGGTTTGAAGAGAAAGGATACCAGCCCGGCCACAACTAATCATCATGTGATGAATCATTCGAGCCGAAGCCCTTAGCTGTGGCTAAAGGATCACAGATTGCAGCTTTTGTCTCTTAGGGCCTCTGAATCTTTTTGATTTATTTGGACTGTGAGTACAGGCTGTGCTTTCTGCTCTGCTGTACTGTCTTTCCACTTCCATATGTGCAAATCAAGGTGGGCTGGAGATGGTGAAAAGCGGATTAAAAAATGCAAGTCGGAGGCAAAAATAGAGAAACATGAAACGAGAAATCCGACATGTGACAATGAACTTTTAAGTGGCCATGGCATCATCAGCCCAAATCTGTCTTTCAGCAAGCCTTTGAAAAAGATACACAAACACTAAGAGTAGATCATGAATTAAACAGGAATGGAAAAGTTTTAGTAAATGCAGGAATTGTCGCTTTGTCTTCTTCATTCGCCTCTTGCTGTGTAGCCCATGTTCTGGTATTTAGTTAGCTGCCCATTGTTTGACCTTGTTGTGTACAACCAAATGCAGGTTATTTGTGTGAGATTTCCCCAAAAAAACTGCAGATTCAAGAATGATAGTTTCTCTGATGTAATTCAAGCAGCTAAGACTGTAGAGTTTTGATTCGGTGTTTGATGTAAGATTCTAAGGTGAGCATATCCCCCATACCCGCTAGCTTCACCAGATGACGGCAGAAAACACAAACTATGCAATTAACTTTTCTCTGTTAATGATTCAGGGACACTGTGACACATGTACACAGCCATTAATTCATAAATGAGTTAAGCTAGTGACACAAGGTAAATGGCAGCTGGAGACGTGCTTAATGTCATAAGAAGCTCTGGCTGTACCTTTACTGCGTGCCAGCTGAGAGACAGTAGCGTTGACAGAACTGAAACCTACGGACCGCTAAGTGGTAAGGTGATGCTGAGCCGCTGGCTGAAATGGAAACTGTGTGCAGGGTAAACATTTACACAGACTTGATGAGACCTCCAGCATCCGACAAACCGCCTGGGCAATATATTCCAATCACATGCTCCACGCCTGCATGCTCCCCAGTGCTGTGTGCTGACACCCACTTTGGCTCACCGTACCCCATTTATTTAACTGCAAATGGGGCAAACACTTCAAATCGTAGCTTTAGCCACGCTTTGGCTGAAACAGGCATTGCGGTAAAACGGAAAAATCTTCACTCTGCTGATGCACTGAAGAGATGAAGAAAATGGGGAAGGAGCTGAAGAACTATCTCCAAATATTACAAATGAGCGCCTGTGTACATGATAGAAGGTTAAATTGTGGTAATTGTTTAAATGCATGAAGGAGGGAAGCTGGAGGCTACCTGGCAGCCGCTGAAAGACAGATGTTGGAATGGCAGGTGGGAGATTGACTAAAACAGAATTTGCAGCAACATGTAGACCTATTTATTTTTCACCCTTAAGCTTTTTTCTGAAAGATTAATTAGATAGATATCCGTTTTAAACTGTAGTTCAGATTTGTCAGTTTATTTTGGGTTTTGGATTAACTCTCTGTGGTACGGGAACGGTAGGAAAGTGAGGATAGGAATATATAACCACTCTGATTGTGAAGACTTCTGAAGACTCATCTTGTCCATACTCCATTTAAAAAGATGTATTTTCCATGTATGGCATGATTTCTTCAGAATGCAAGGAAAGCAACTTGATGTGACCATTCTGTCTTATTTGTCTCTTTTTAAAACATAAAATGTGTGCTTTGCCCTGCATGTTGATTCGCAGCATCGGTTTCTGAGCTCACAAACCACATCAGAAGATTTAATCAGAGACACAGAACATTTGACAGCTATTTAACATCTTCCTAAGACTGCTAACACATAATCTTTTTGTTAAACAAAAGCAGTTCCATCAAACTGAATATTAAAAAGGGACAGATTAGAGACTTAGAGAGTCTTGCAAATTCTTAGAAACTCTACATTTTACAAAATGTTGGGGCCTTGAAATCTCGTCTCTGCTGTTAAAAGTTAGTCTCAAGAGGGTTCAAAAACACTGGCCTCAGTCACTCATGAAAGGAGATATTAAAAATATTCCTATTGGCTGAAAAAAGGCTGTTGAAAATATACTGTCTGTCAGTGAAGAGAGTATGGGCGATGCCTTTGTTCTGCATGATGAGCTCTCTGTATTACTCACTACGTGATGACTGACTACTGGCTCAGGCTTTTTTTGGCAGGGAAGACACTTAAGGGCTCGCAAATGGAAGAACGCTGAAGAAAAGGGAAGTCTGAAAGAGCTAATCAAAGAGATATAATAATATAAGGCACAGTTGGAGTATAAGGAACACTTCGAGGAGATGTTGTACAGTAGTAGTAGAGCCATGCAAGGTTTGACTGCACTTGTACTGCAAAGCTTGAGTTGATGAGGGTGATGAAGGAAATTACTGAAAGCATGTGCAAGATGTCTGTGGAATAAGAACCTAGAATGTTTGTGCAAGAACAGTTTATTCTACCATCTATTTACAGCGCAAAGAAGGAGGATAGCACTTCATATTCACCTATACTCTATAAACCCTATGAACTCTTTATTGCTCATTGCGTTCTGACCTTCACAATAAAATTCATACACACTGCATCACTGCTTACCAGAGAGCATTTGGAGGCAACTCAACAAAAAAAGCTTAGAGTGGTTATCCAGGTAGTGGAAACGGCAGGCAAAAAAGCTCCGCTGACTGAGGAGGAAAAGAAGACGAAGAAAGAGGGTATTAGAAAAGATGGTCGCTTCTTAGCTAGAGTCATTCTCAAAACCTGCTTCCTATTACATAGTGTTTTGCTCCATCTGTATCATCAGACTTGGATAAAGGTTTCTGATTTAAATTGGGCTTTTACTAAAGTTTCTTGCTTTGGACAGCAACGTTTTTTAGACTTAGTGGATACTATGTTTTCAACAATTTATAAAAAGATAGATTTTCTTAGATGTTCTTCTTCATTTAAAAATCAACAAAAGAAATATGGCCTCACCGTCTCCGTTGTGCAGTTTGATTAGAAAATAAACAAACCGCAACTTTAAAAAAAATTAAGAGTTTTGAGGAATATGTATGTGTTTGCAGTTAGAGCTCGAGCTTCCCTCAGTAGGGCTTTGTGGTTGGGGTCACGGGGTCAGATTTACAGCACAGGTCGGTGATGAGGAGGCTGAGGTATAAAAAAGGTATTAAACCCAGGCATCAGCACAAAAAGAAGGGGGGTTGGAGGGCTATCTGATATGGGGCTTCCTCTAATCAGCCAGAGGCTCCTCTCCCCCTCAAGCAAACAGGATGCACAAAGTCTTAGAAATCACTCCCTGTACACTCAGAAAAAAAGAACAAGCAATAGAGAGAAAGAAAGAGACGGAAAGAGGGTGGGGGCCGGTCGGACAGCTAGGGGCATCTAAATGAACACAAACCAGATGCAGAACATGGTGAACACGTGTGTGAACATAAAACAGGAGTGTGTGGATAAGTGCTTTTAGTAATATGTTTACTGCACATGGTTGACAGGTCTGAGGATATGGGCTTGGTGTATGTGCGAGTGTTATTGTACTTTCGTCTTTGAGAGGACCTGTTTGACTTTGAGACAGAGGGGAGACAGTTTGTCTGGTCTTTTATGAGGGGTGAAGTTTGTGTCATGGCTAAGGTTAGAATAATGTTAAGGCTCAGGTAAGAGTCCCTCAGTGACTGAATAAATTACCAACATTGATTTGTTAACGGAATTATTTTCGGTTTTCATCAATGTATTATAGATCTATAACTTAAATGAGTACTTACTTATGCACTGTCTTTCTCCAACTATCCTCTCAATCATTCTCAATTTGTTTCACTCGAATACATTGTCATTTGCTAGGCACTTGTGGCACATCTGAAACCTGAAAGCCTGTCAGATGCGAGTGTAGAACTTGTGACGTGTTGAGAAACTATTCTCATAGGCTCCTTCCTTGATCCACCGGGGCTTGGATTGTACCTTTTTGTCACTTCCAGGACAGAAGGAGACTAAACTGAAACAAACCCAAACCACTGAAGCATAAAAGAAAAAGAAAGTGAAACAAAGTCTTAATAAAGATAAAGGGCAGAGGTGAAAGTGCTTTCCTAAATAAAGGTTTTGCAATTTTATTTTCAAAAAATTCCCATGATATGAACATCACAGCTTACTGTTATGAAAACCATGTTGTGATTAAGGAAGTTCGAGGTATTTTTTTGTCGGCTTTCATTTTAGGGTTGCGTTCATTTATAAACATTGAATACAGATGTATTTGCACTCTTTAGAAAACTGATTGAGTTTTGGAATCAATCACAGTTAACCTTAGGTGCAGGCCTTTGAAATGTGCATTTAACAAATTAGCAAGCATAGGATGGTAAAAAAAAAGGTCCTATAAAAACTTGAGCAACAGAAAAATGCCACTATAACTGTAAAGTACAGTACTGATGCATTTCATACTTGCCAATAAAGTATGAACGCATTTCAGTATAAGAAAAATATTAACTTTTATGTCCCTTTAACATAACAAACCGCTAATGTATCATCAAAGTAAAGTGATGCACTACTGAAAACTGTAAAGCCTTCCATAGTTTTCTGAGTTTTTCTAAATCCCAGGTCCCCCAAGGCTGTTTGAGTGGCACAGGGCCAAGCGTCGAGCAAAACAGCACCGGGTTTATTCTAATGTAAAGTTTAAGCCTAATCCTGCCTGCCCTTTGATATGTAACAGAAAAAAGTGTTTGCCGAGTGATGTAGTGCATGAATAGAGGCCATGAGTCCAACTGCTGCTACTTCAGTCCTCGTTGTGGTTCTTGACACCGGACCAGAGAATATCTGAGCCCCGATGACACACCAGACTGATAGGCGAAGCCCAATTATGTCTCTTTCTTTCTCGAGCTGTTTCCGTCTACCCACTTTTCTTAGAGGCTCGCTAATAATGATATCACTGGAAATATAAGAGCTACTAAGCCTTCAGACACATCTCCTGATGAGTGCTGGGATACGAGCTGCCATTACAGTGGTTGGGTACTTTGAACAGAGGGTGTGGTGTTCTCTACCAACCAGCGAGCCAAACAACCACCGGGCCACACCCTTCACCCGTCCCGAGAGGCCCTTGGTAATGGCTCTCAAAAGTGTTTGAAATAGTTGGAAGGATGACACACGCAAGGAAAAGAATGGCAGAGCCAAAGTAGCATGAAATAGACTGGCCGCGGGGAGAGACAGAGAGCAATTTGTTTCCCCTTCTGCGAATTACAGGCCGGAGCCAGCCACTGTCTCTAAATGGGAACCAGCTCGAATCTGCCCAGACACCACTATTTGGGCACAGTAAGTGATTTGAGTAGAGGAAAACACCAGCCAAAACCCCACGTCTCCTCTGGGCTATGAAGCCTGCCTGAGAATGCTTGGGTGTTCCTTTTAAAACAATCCCTGAAAAGTCTTATATAACAGTACAGTGGAAATATCTAATAGGGTGTCAGACCTCTAAGGCGTCTGCTTTGTTTAGTATCATATTTGTGTGTGCAGCCACGTGTCGGCCCATTATTCAGTCAGACAAATATGTGTGCACACATACAATGTTCCTAGAGTTTAATTTGATTATTTTCATACTGGTCTTGATTAAAAACAACTGGGAACCCTTATTTTGGTTTTCGCTAAATCACAGTCAATTGTAATAGATAAACTTTTTCTGGCTCTTGATGATGACACGTCCCTGAGACTTCTGCAAAAACTCTGTAGATAAAGGAACTTGGTATAATAATAATAATTAAAAAAAGGTTCTTATCCTGACTCCTCTTACAAAAATGTTCTATAATGTATGCTGGTGCAAGGGTTTCAGAAGACCAAATATTTCTGACTGGACAAACTTGTTGTAATATGCTTGCTTCAACTTAATGCTGGCCACCAGAATCAAGTTACATTGTTAGATGATATAACAGCTGACGTTCCTTTGCACAGTAATTTGAGTTTAGACCATGAGGCAGCTACTGAAGCAAAAGCGCTATTTCTTTCAAAGACGGAACTGCATAAGTAGACAGAATTTGCCAATAAAATCAGGAAAATCTCAACAAAGTAACTTTGTTTGGACCTAATTCTCAATACAGGAAAATTGGTGAGTGACATGTTTTCTTGAGATCACTCATGAGAACAAATGTTTCCATTTGGGAGGTTCTTACACAAGGCACATTGTTCTAATCCAGTATTAAGCCCTTGCTTATGTTGCCTATGATTACACTTAAACATTTGACAACTATAAATAAATAATGTCTTCAGAAAACAGCCAGAACAATCTCCACATTGTATTTGTGGCCCTCCGGCCTTCTTCCTCTTTCAAAATATAAACCTTGTTCAGCCGCTTTGACCCCAAACACCATTAATATCATTTTAAATTTGCAAAGTTTATTTTGTTTTTTATTCCCCCTGGGATGGATTTTCATCCATTTTCAAAGCCATTTTCATAAAATTGTAATTCATGCATGGATGGCAATGTGATAATGTCCCTAATCTTGTCTTTGAGGTGAAAAAGCTCATTCCGTTGAAAGAACATTAAAGTTGTTTCGTATTAGGTTATTATGCGTTAGACCATGTTTTCTATCCTTTTTTCCACACATGACGAAACCCGTTTGCTGTGGCTACTGGCATTAGGGTATTAGTTGAGTCATTGGCTGGACACACCAACAGAAACCCAGTTCTGCTGAGTGAGCATATCACTCGGCACATCAGGAACTACATTATAATACAAATAATATATTATACAAATAAAGCTTGTGCACACGTGCAAACACACGCATACACGTCATGGTTCTTGCTGATCAAACAGCCCACCATGGGAGCTGTCTACACAAGCATTACAGAAACAGTGTCCTGGGAAAAAAAAAGTTTCTGGTCACTGTCAACAAGCCACAGGAACGAATTGAGTGTATTAAAAAGGGTCCCCATGAGTCTTCACCTTAACCTGCATGGGGTCTATTCCTGCATGGCAGCATTTTACTTCAGGCAGACTTCAACCAAACCGTCTGTTGGTTTGGTTTTCCACTCACATCTTCCTCCCCTGGCCACTTAGCTCATCTTGTCCTCTGGAAAGAGATACTCATTCAAATGGATTAATCACCAGAGGGGTCCACTTTGAAGAAGCGCACAGAGGCGAAATGAAGGGGTACAGTAGAAAAACGGCTGGAGGAAAATGTATGTGAGGGGATAAGATGCTATGTAGTGGCCAAGGCAGCAGGGAGGACTTCAATAGAAGCTGTTGGCACGAATACGTGGCTTAAGATTCCTGGCATCGCCTGCGTGTCTTCAGGGGGCCGTCTTTGCGTGCCCACCATATTAAGGTGGGCCAAGACCCCTCAGAACTTAGCCCATATGCTCCCCCCCTCTCTAACCAGCATCACCCTGTGCCTCAGCCAAAGCAAACAATCTGTCCCGATTACAGGCCTCCCCCCTCATCTTTGATAGTGGCCTCATCTGAAATATGCATGTGTCTGGTGGTCTCTGCTCTATAATAACTCAGCTGTACCTCAAACTGCATCTGTCTTTACCTCTACCTTGCTTTGATCTTCAAAAAATCACAGCAAAAGTGTCCAGCAGCTTTGAAGCAACTCAGATGTTAGAACACACAACAAAGTCACCTTGTGGTGCTGTATATTTTTGAAATCATATTTACAAGAAAGGAGCATTTCATCATTGATTTTTCACAGGGTGGTACAAACAATTTTTCCATGTCCTTGCTTTTCAAAACAGGTTTCCCTGTTGGCTGGGGATACATCCATCATTCAGCAGGGGTGTGGACTGAAAACTCATCTCTTTCGACTCCACTTCGAGCAATAAAATGAAAAAAGTTAGATACTAACCGAGCACTTACATACTAACAAAGCACTTATATACTAATAAAGGACTGGCTTATCTAAAGCCAGTTGAGTAGCACTTGAAATGTTTTGGCTCTATGAAACCTATTGTACTTATATGATTCTGTTTTCTTCAAGTTTGTATCTTCTTGGTCGAATACACTTATTGTAAGTCGCTTTGGATAAAAGCGTCAGCTAAATGAAAATGTAATGTGTGATACCACCACGTATGGCCGGGCTGTTCCATGCCAGGCCAAAGCCAGGCCAGGCAGATAGCTGCAGTTCCTTTATGGTGCCTACTAGCTATATTTTACATTCTTGGCTTCCTGTGGGGACCAGTGCAGCTGTAGACGACCCAGTCCACAGCGCGCTTCTGATGCTGTTTATTCAGTCATAGAGCCCCATTAATGGCCGGCCACATGTAACCAGGACGAGCCAGACATGCCGCATGTCTCTGAAAATACTGATGCACCGTATAGTCGAATGGGCACTCGCATACAAACTTGCAGACACACTTGGCCCTAATTATGTTTGTTTTGCAAATAAATGTTTTGGGTTTACAGAAAATGTACTGAATAATTGAAAACATCTAATCAAAAATCCCAGTGGTCTTGTTGTCTATAAATAGCTTGCTTTTTCCAACCAACAGTTCAAAACATAAATATATAATATTCATAATGATAAGAACAGATAAAAGCAGCAATACGTCATATTCGAAAAGCAGGAAAATATAAGGCATTTGTGCTTCTAGATGACTCAAAACATTTTTAAAAGGGTTCATTGTGTTCACATTTAACAATAACAACAAAGACATATTCCAAATAACACGTGCCCTTGCATTCAGGCAACAAACTACTTATCTTTCAGAGATAACAGATATCTGAATATGAATGTAGACTCTGTAGGCAACGGGACAAAATTGGAAGCATTCTGGTTTCCGTCTGTAGTCTGTATTGACCAATCACGTTTGAGTTGGCTTTGTCAGGTAAAAAGTATATGGAGAGAGTGGAACGCATTGGACAATATACGATATGTACTTCTTACCCCAATCTTGGAACCAATTGGATATTAACTGTGGACTCTTTAGCTGAATATTAGCTTGTAAACTAGCTACTTGTGAAAAACTTTGGTCCAAGACATTGTCGTCTCTCAACACCAAAACAAATGTTGTAGCTCAAGCTGTTATTCGGACTGTAAAACAGTGACGTGTGCAATGAAAAGGAAGTGCTGGCGGATTGTAGCTGCAGTTTTCTTATTTTCCTGTGTTAGGCATCAATGGGTTTATTGATCACATTTCAAAGCATTACGGAAGAAAACTCCCCAGCTTCGAAACTCTGGGGACATGTTTACTCATAATTAAATTCTATTACAGTGCAAACAGCCAAAGTAATACAAAAGAAAAGTACGACAAATATACCTTGTCCAACAAACCAAATACCAGTTCTCTATTCCTGGGATTATTGTTTATCTCTGCTGAACATAGCAACGAAAGGCGTGTTTGTCTTGCTTTGGAGATGATGATAATGATGGTGGCATAATAGACTCCAAGGAACACAAACGGCTTTACAAAAGCGAGGTTGAAAAGGGCTAATGAGTAACCGCAGGTCAAACATTGGGGAAACATGGGCCAGGCCCTGGTTCCTGCCTTGTGCCATGCCATGTTGAAATACTTGCTTTGCTTTAACGTGCTTTCATTAGACCTTGAGTGGTCATTAATCATGGCGTTCCTTGTCGGACAAGCCACGGAAAAAAAGGGAGAAACTAAATTGTGGTTTATAGCAAGAAGAACACAACTTGCATTATAAGAGGCAAGCACACGAATGCTTGCAAGAACGGATAAATACACACCAGAAACCCAGAAATATACTGACAGTAACATGTTGTGCTATAATATCTTTGCTCATGCTTTACAGTACAAAGCCGTTTCAAATGAATTGAAAAAAACGTCCGAAGAAGGAAAAATATCTTTCTATTAGTGACAGACATCCAACTTATTTGATGTGAAATGTTCAGTTTTCATTATCCTGGGGAAGTTTCTCCAACTCCTCAAACTAAATTCTATCAAATCTACCCAATCAATGAGACATAATCAGTTCTGACTTAAGTTAGGAAAATATCTAGAAATGGCTAGACTTTACAGAGTCTGACGCTGAGAAACACATTCTCCAAACTTTAAAGCATTTTTTGGGGAGAAGAAGTCTGCGCTTATGCTGACACAGCACACTATTTACATTTCAAACACTGTGTTAAGTCTGACGTCAATCGGGAGTCGGGACCAAACTTTGTTCATGCCAAACCTGAAATCTTTTTTCATACAACACCCACGTCCACCGCATTCTCTAATGTTAAATTGTCAATTAAACTTTTATGCTCCGACGATAGAAAAAGCCACAAATCTTCAGCTCCATCTTTTATTCATCTGGCCTAGTTTGTGAGATACTTAAAGACTTGTGGTATACAGTACAGCACGGCTAAGCTGTGCATTCATCACTCAAGCCATATTTTACAGTCTTCAGTAATATCTTTAATGTCCACTGATTGGATGACCCCTTTTAAGGTGAGGTGCTACATTTAGGTCACCTTGTGTACCGTGTGTGTGTGTGTGTGTGTGTGTGTGTGTGTGTGTGTGTGTGTGTGTGTGTGTGTGTGTGTGTGTGTGTGTGTGCGTGCGTGCGTGCGTATGGGTCCTCTGAAATGGAACATAACCAGTGAAAGACTCCAGACACAAGAGGTGGGAGAGAATCCAAAGAAGAAATAAATCCCACAGTGGGTTTAGGAGTCACACTACATCAATTCAGAGCAGAATCTGCTTCAAAGCTGATACCTCACAGCTCATTTACCTCCACGTTCATTTTTCATTCAAGGAATCCATGACAGGCAGCGAGGAACATGCACGATACAAACTCACAGATGGACACCCTTTGGCATTTAAAGGAATCTAAATGTACTCAAACAGTATTCATGTACCTTTTCCAAACTTGTTATAACAGCCAGCTGTCAAATACCACTATATAATTTTAAATGATGCTATTCAGATTCAACCGACCGTAACACTGATAATGAAAAATGTGTAAATAACCACGTAAGAACCTTGGGGGCTTTATACTGTGTGAGCTTTTCTGTGGAAACTCTGCTAAATCTCTCAAATGAAAACACGTTTGCAACTTTGGAGGGTAGAAATGAAGAAAAGTTTGTTCATATTTATTGGCACAGTAGGCCACAGGAAACAGAAACAGAGAAGTTCACATTCCCCATTTGGAATCTACCCCGAAAGACCCTATCCATCCTTTATATTGTACCATAAAAATCAGACTGCGAAATAAAATCCAGAAGCGTTTTTGGAGAGGAATTTGAGAACACAGCTGAAAAAAATGTTCCATTTTACTCATTCGCTTCCTCCCCTTTGAAACAGGAACATAAAATCTTTATCACACATTAAAATAGAGAGACACATATGCACATCATAGGAGTGCGGTTAATACCTCGGGGAGCTTCTGTAACCTTTCAACCTGTATAAGATGACAAGAAAAATATGTCTACCCTTAGCATATAGAGCATATGTGAAAATATATAGGCTTCCTCCATCAGGATATTTCAGATAAGATCAGAAGTTTTCCATCAAAAACTGTTTAAAAAAAAGAAAGTTTCCAGAGAAAAAAGTAGTTTTTGCTGGCACTGTCATTCCCCATTCTCCAAACAGGTTAAACCAAACTCCATGAATCGTCTGCAAATACCATTAGCCTCGGCTCTAACTCATGGCAATATAGCACATTAGCGAAACGTCTCCAATGGGACAGATCAAAAAGAAACCCTACAGGGCTAATGTTAAGTACCAGGTGCATTAAATCCATTTTTTATCCATTGTCCATCCATTGGCAATGTTACCAAGCTTATGCGTCATATTTGAGTGTATTGTACACATGTGCTTTCATAGGTGAGTCTGTGTGTATGAGAAGAAAGGGTTCATAGACGTTCTTCATGGCCATGACATTTCGTCCTCTAAAACTGTAGGCCATACATTACTGGCACCATTAAAACCTGCAATGAAACTCAGGAGATGATCCAACAGTATAACATCGAGGCCACCCAGCAGAAATACCTCCTTTAATGATGAGAATGGGCGAAAAGAATGATGAAACTGACATGGGTTTTTAGAGCATGCAGCGCCTTTGATACAGGCCAGTTGACTGTAGCGCACACTGAAAGATCCCATTTTGCTCTAAGGAGAAAATAATGCAAACCAGCCACAGGAAGGAGGGAAGGGTAGGGAGGGATGGGAGTTCACACACGTATATGTGCCACAGCCGAGAGAGCTGTCCATGCTTCGGTGTGATGAAGACGTGGAGATGCGGTACGGAATCTGGGGAGCGTCAGTGATGACGAGCGGACACAGGGACGCCACCCAATTCATCTCCATTTACTGCTCACCTCGCCTTTGAACTGCCATTTGACTGGATGGAGTCTGTGCATGTGTTGCCCCAGCACAGTGGGTCTGTGTATACAGTATCTGTTCATGAGTGGGTGTGTGTGGGGGGGGGGGCGTTTACATGTCCTGTGAGTGTAACCAGGTATCTACATTTGATAACGATGTCACAGATTCTTATTTTATTGAATTTGTAGTGTTAATAACCGACCGGGTAATTTTTGTTAAACACATAAAATATTGCAATACTATATATTAATAAACAGATTATCATTTGACTGGTGCAAATGCGATCAATTGAGAATTTATTTTAACTAACAGTAATGTTATAATTGATTCATATTAAACGACATAATGCTAAACATTCACCATTACAGATGAATCCAATATGTTTTTGCTCCGTTTTCATTTTTATAGCATTTTATCTGAGTAATTCTCAGCTTTCATTTCCAATGGACATCAAGATAATGACGTCCTCAGAGAATCAAAAAGTATATTTTGTGTGTTCAAATTTATCAATTGCAACAATTTCCTCTTGGTTAAAGTGTTAAATGTTCAAATCAGTATGTGGACTACTTCTCTGTCTTTATTGCTTGATATACAGTACCGTACTTGCAATCTAGGAAATTATGCTCATGTAAGTCCCTCTGGAGTAGAACCCAGCTCTGCTGTAGTGGTGCAGTATGTCTGAACAGCAGTGTCTGCTGCCAGGAAGAAGATGATGATGATGATGATGATGATGATGTGTTAGTTGGATCAGTAGTTAGAGCGAGTGATGATCCCTGTGAACCATAATGGCCTCTTTCTTTCCCCCTGGACCAACTGAACAGGAGCCTAATGATCTCTGAGACCAGATGAGACACATCACGCTGGAGTCTCCTGTGTCTGATCACACAAACACACACGTCAGCAAATATGCCAGCAAAACACACAATTAGAAGCACATGTGCATGAAAACACAACGGAAAGCTCACATCATATGTGGACGTGGACTTTGATATTTTACACATGGCCATTTTGGGTTACACAACTCAAATCTGATAACTAATGGTCCCACCTTGTGATGCTGAAATGATCAGCATCAGTGGCGAGCAGAGGTCTGCAGCGCTAGTAAAATAGGGGATAGATTTTTAGGGGTCCAGTGGTTTGACAAGTGCCCCCGACTCCAGTCCAGACATCCACCGTCTGTCTGCTCATCCGCTCCCCAGGATGTCACTCCATTCATCATCCTGCTGCACGCCATTCATCATCCTGCAGCACGCCACACAGCTACGCTTAGCCGCATTCTTCGGTTACAATCAGGCTTTCATACTCATCCTCTGATGACTAAGCCAGACACTGGAACAGACAGTAGCTCCTCAGTTGGCTCTCAGTGGAAGGAGATTCGAGGAGTGTGATACCCTATCCTGCCACAATCTGCCAACCCATGAATATAAAACTGTTTCCACAAAGAGAATTAGATATCTGGTTAATCTGGGGTTATCTAAAATGACTGGACAAGTTTTAATGACACAATAGCCAGAGCAAGAGAGTGAAGATATTTTGATAAAAAGTACATGAGAGATGAGTTTTGAGAAGAAAGGGAAAAAGGGTTTGAAAAGCAGGTTTATGACGGATTGATTTCCAGCTGTTTATACGACAAAATGAGCAAAAAATGTTTCCATTCTATAAAAGAAGATGGATGTCTAGTCAGTCCCGGGGCTGTTTTTAGTCTTTTTAACTGTGATTCTCAGCAGTGAACCCACAACAGCCAAACAACTTGAGGATGTGTTTCTCCACTTTACAGAATAAATCATTTATTGCCATGTTGCAGTAACTGTGATTCGGACAGGTTGTTTCCCATCTCATCTAGACCTAAGTACAGTTAGATAGAGCCTTTCCTTAGACCTTTTATTTATTACCACCCTTTTATTTTATTTATATTGTTTGTTTTTATTGCTTTTTATTCATTCTACCGTGTTTTGCAATGTTTTTATACTGTTCATGCTCACTGCTTGTAGCACTTCGGGATTTGAAGTCAAATATGGAGTGCTTTATAAATTCAACCCATTATTATTATTAGATCACAATTTAAGTAGCGTATGCTTTTACCAATTTTTGACAAGTATTTTCTTATTGGAGGGAGACTCGTTTATGACAACATGGCTGCACACAAAACATTAATTGTGTGTTCAAGATAGGTTCTCTTTCATTTGAGGCTTAGATCTGCTCTTAAAGCATACAGTATGTTGTCTCATGGTGTCTACTGTCCATTCATCCACTTTCTAAATAGCCTACTGCAATATTTTCTGGAGGCCTCCTGTTATAACATACCAGACAGAGTATGGAGACTTGACTGCCCAGATATGTCAGCACACAATACCTCCAAGCTTAAAATGGACATTTTACAAGATGGCATTACAGCTGTTTAAAAAATAAATGTGATGCCTTCTCAATCAATTATGACCTGACAATGTGTTCTTACTTCTCTGGGTGTTGTTTATCTAAAGTTGTGTACTCCTGGAGCTAATGGGACTAGTGAGACTAGTTTAAACAACTGACACTCTGCAACTGATTCCCTTAAAGATATTTGTAAATGGTTTCCTCATTTAATCATCTCTTTGTGTGTAAGTGAATTTATAGATTATTTCCATTTCCCTGTGAGGGTGGATGTATTGGTGAGTTGCCATGTGCTTGTGTTGGGGATGCTTTTTTTAGTTATTGGTCTTATTATTTTCTGACTGCATTGATGGAGTGCCGGTACTAGGGCTGCTCAATTAATCATATTTTAATCGCAATTACGATTTTGGCTTGCAACGATTATGAAAACATAATCGAAATAAAACAATTATTGATTTATTGATATATTATCAATAAATGAATTGATATATTATTGATATATTCATTTTTTTATTGGTTTTGCAGTTGAATTATACTTAAAGTTCAGGGTAATCAACTGTTACAAACATACTGTTCACATTTTTTTTTAGTCAATGGATAATCGTTTTTAATAATCGTGATATCAATTATTGACCCAAATAATCCAGATTATGATTTTTGCCATAATCAAGCAGCCCTAGCCGGTACCCAACAGTAAATGCTCCAAATATGTATGTGCGAGTCTGCGTGTGTTAATGTTTGAGGGAAGGAGCGTTTTGCTTTTTTTGTTAATTTATTTATAAATTATTCTGCATTTTGTATATGTTTTTATTAATCTATTTGATTGTTGTCAATCTTAATAAACAAGTTGCGCTTTATGTTGTAAACTTTGTATTTTTTGGGCAATTAAAACAGTACATTTTTTGATTGTGCTGTAAATCCTGCTTGTTACAATGCTCAGTTGTGCTGCTGTGTGATGGCTCATTCTAAATGGTTCTCAGTTAAGGTGTGTTTCATCACCAACCTTTACCTTACTTTGTTCCACCTCAATGGTGAATTGTAGCAGCCATATGTACAAGATGACAAACAGTACAATTTCAAAGTAATTATTTCTGAAGTTCCCTTTGGATATAGACTGGGAGGCCATTTTGGCATACCAAAAATCAGATTGTGGACTGAGCCGCTCCCCATGAAAGACAGAGGAAAACCAGACATCTTCTCCTTTTTCCGTCATCTATTGACAGGAAATATGACGTCAGTCAATGGCAGAAGAGCAAAAAACACTGTCCAAATCTGTGGACATTAAACATGCCTCGCCTGTTATTAATACAAGTGTAAAAATGAAAAGTCAGCAGTTTTCCTTTATTAAGTAGCAAGGAAACAGAAAACCTGAGAAGTGAAAATTCACCTTTGGATAAATCATTTAAAAAACATGTCATCTGAAATGATTGTAAAAGCATTTTAATGATAGCTTAGGTAAGGAAATCCTTTTATGAAATACCTGCTGTGGTTTAGCTCTGTTGCTCGGTAAATGGAGAGGGAAGCTGAATCCCTCTACCTGTCATTATTAAGAGCCCTCAAAGCTCTCAGGATGTTTCTCAGAAGGCGATTCAAAGTTACAGAGCCAGCGAGCCTCCCGTAGACAAACCCAAACATGAAGAAGATTTACAGATACCCCCTTAGCTTGGATGAAATTCACACGAGGGAATATACTAAAGCCGCCGGAGATAAGATGACTTCGCTCACCACCGATCGGAGGATTAGAGAAAGAGGTCTGGGTTTTGAAGTCTTATGCTGCTTTTCTCAGCATCGGCTCCACATGACAGCCTTTGGAGACATATCTGTGTTGGATCACCAAAAAGTGAGCTCTGACATTTCCTATCAAGAGGTTTAATTGATTGATTATTTCGGAATACAAGCCTAGAATTCTCCACTGCACATGTTGAATTTATTCTATGCAGAAGCACTTCATATGACAAGATCGCAGCGATGAAAGATGTGCTGAGTGTGGAAAAAAGCACCAGAGGAGTGCAGAGTAGGTCAACAGCTCCCCGGGATCTCCTCAGGAATTCCTTTCACAGATTTTTCTTTCGAGTCTTATTTACTTATGATTATTCATATACTGTAGAGAGCCTCAGTGGGAGGGAGGGAGTGTGCAGGGAGTTGGTTATAAGGTGAAAAACAAGAGTACAAAAATGGCCGAGGGGAATAATTACCAGCTTTGGCTTTATAGGAAAAAAGGGAAATCCACAGTAGAATCCCTCGACTGGAAACTTTGCTAACGGGGTTGTTCTGTAATTAGGGAATTTGCAGGAGAGGACGTGTCTCCTAGAACATGGAAACAAATAAAAAAACTTTTCCTGGCCTTACTTTTACAATTTCTTACTCTACTCCTACTATAACCACTATACCTCTAATATTAATATCAGCCTAATCAATGATAGATTTTAGGTCAAAGTTTATATTCTTATCAGGTTTACAATGACACATTTAAAAAATACAACATAGACGCACTGCATTACCAAATGTTGTTGTAATGACCCCCGTGAATTTGGTTATTATATAATGCTAATTATCAGGTTCATATGACATGTCTCCATGCTTTAATGTTCAAAAGGCTCTTTATTTTTCTCATACTGCCTGTGCTGCAGCACCTCTTTTCACCCTGTCTGAAACCAGAGACCAGTCTGCTCTGATTGGTTAGCTGGCCGGCTCTGTAAAAATGTGTCAACTACTTAGAGATGTCCCTCCCCTTAGCATATCACGGACAATTTGTAAAAGTGCTAGCCAATGGCAGCGCAAGTGTAACATAGTGATGTCATTATGTTGTGGAAGTAAACAAAGGAAACGTTGGGATTTTAGCCTTTGCAGACCATTCACAAAAAGCTATAAAACACTACAGTAAAGGGAAAACCCCCAAAACTGAATTGTATCTCCATCTACTAGTACTATAACTATACATCTCATATTAATAACAGCCAAATCAATGATGTGTTTCTGAGACCAATACTTAAAGTTATCTGTTTAACAAGTCCACATGCAAAATAAAACATTAATGCGAAACACTACAAAATATTTTTGTAATGGCACCCTTGAAGTTTGTTACAAAATGCACAACATGAATATTTATTCAGAGTAATAATTATACTTAACATACATGTGTATGCTATTAGGCAGGTTATCATAAGCAAAAGGGCCATCACCACTGACTAATACATCTATGTATTCAGGCATTTTCCATTTACAGATATCTTTTGTTTGCTCTTCTGTGTCTATGCGATGCATTCTATAGGACATGTTTTTTCAACCATTGTTTATGTCAACAGACTGAATGCGGATCAGAACCGTCTTTGGAGCCATTGAATGGAAAACTCTAGACGTCAAATAAAAAGAGGGACTATACACGTGACTGCATCCCAAAGCTAGGAAAGAGTCACTGAGTCTGTTGCAGGTGGAAATAGTGGAAAGCACTTGGCGTCCGTCGTCATAGCGATGTACCACTGCATTAGCTGTTGGCATCTGAAAAACAGCAATAGAGGAGACTTCCAGACGCAGCATTGTAGTGTTTTTAAGTTACAATACACACAGTATCTAGGATCAAATACAGACAGTCGCTTCAGCTCATTACCTTGGAAAATGTCTCTTTCTTTGCCCTGTACACCTGTTCCACTTTTCATCTGTTTCATTTTGTTCTTTACCTCTCTATGCACTTCCTACTATTTATCTTCATCATTATCACCTTTCTCTTTGCTTCCTCTTGTCTGCTACTGGGATAAAGGTCTGGCTCTAATTTCAAATGTCAAAAAAAAGTGGATAACTGCTTTGTGAAAGTGATGCTCACCCCATGACATCTTCTAATACGATGATTTATCGCAGCCAAACATGTGTATTCTGGAGTACAGGCATGTGCTGTTGGCCTGGCCCGGAGTCCCTGTCAACCTCAGTTTCTGTATCCTTCTGCTGATTAAATAAAGATCTCATACCTTATCGATTGCACCACTTTTCCTGCGTGCATGTGCACAAAGGAAATGCCTGGTATGAAAGTATGCGCAACAACTGCAGACAATGCCATTATCAATCATTGAAGGAAAATGCCCCAAATACTTGTGGGTCTTGGCCGTTCTAACCTGAAAACAATCATAATTGACATATTTATCCGAGTCTTGCCGACAGGCCAGCCAATTTTGGGATCTCCATTCATTCTCTCCTAAAAACCCTGCCATTCTTTAGCAGTTGATGAAAAGCAAATGCAAAATGGCAAGGGGGATTTGGCTACTGTCGAGCTATTAGGTATTTTGGTATGGTATTATATTCAATTTCTAGGTTCTACTGAAATGATCTTTATGACTCAGGACAGGTATGAAGATGTGAGGTGGGAGCTTCTGTCATTTTGGAAATATATGACCTTAATAACTTAATATATATAACAAAGCAGAGAATACAAGTTTTCAAGGCATCCATTCTGTCTGTCTCAGCTTTTTTTTGAAGAACAAGGTTTGTTTTGCCCTATATTTTGTAAAATATACAAACTATAGGAACTAGGTATACATTTTCTTGACTGACTTCATGTCCTGTCCATATATTTACTCAGATATGACAGTGTCCTTAATGTTTGCAGTGAAATTGATCCATTTCATCTATTCTTTGGGAAATGCCCCCCCCCCCCCACCGTCCACCCCTTTTCCTCAGTGATGCTTATTATGTTCATCAATTGTGATAACGGAGGTCGTCCTTATTCTAGCTTTTAGTTATCACTTTCCAGAAGAACTGGCAACTTAAGTCATAGGTCGCTCACTACTCGACATCTGTTATCAATACAAAAACAACGGTGATCTAAAGATATGTTCTCGCCAAGTATGGTATAATATGGTCTTTTGACATGAACAGAATGGAATGATTAGCCTGTACTATCACCAATATTGTTGTTTGGTGCATTACTTTAAGTTCTAGATGTGTGTTGGGTTTTGTACATACAGCAGAATGTCAATCCTCTTTCTGCCTATCAAAACAGGTTACAGCGAGCACTTTATGAAGAACCAGATCACAGTCTGCCTCCCCGAGTCCAGCTGACGCTCTTCTTCCCGTTCAACCAGGTCCCGGAGCCACCGTTTCCTGTGTGGGCTTATCAGGCTGATAAGAGCCGGAGCCTCCTTCCAGGGAAGTGCGTCTCTGTCAGGCCCTGAGGGCTGCCTCTCAGGGCTTATCTCGCCTCTACCCAGCAGCACAGAGCCAGAGCAAAGGCCAGCCAGGTGGGCATCCCTGTGAGGCATGTTGCTGAATGCCAACCACACACACACACACACACACACACGCACGCACGCACGCACGCACGCACGCACGCACGCACGCGCGCGCGCGCCCGGGCCTTTCTATCATCATCACTATCTAAACTAGGCAGCCAGGGTCAGAGTACAACATGAAGCGGATATTAGTGATATGTGGGAGGCTACTGACAATACATGGCTCAGGATGTAACTCCCTCACCAATTATTTGTGTCTCTTTCACTGCCAGTAACTTTTTGGTTGCTGCTAAAATTAATCGAGTCGCCCGAATTACAACAAACACACCTATAAACTCTCAAATTTAGTTATGGTATTATTTCCAAAAAATGTCATCATCTCAATACAATGGCCATGAAGGGAATTTAATACATATTGCGCACAGCAACATGACTTTAAACGCGCTTACAATTTGTTTAATATAGAGACTAACTATTTGGTAGAAAGTAGGAAAAAGGACCTATAGATTATCACATTTTTAGGAAAGGTTGAAAAGATCTATAACAAATTCAACTGCATTGTAGTGCTGTCCTGATATCTAAAAAACTGTCCTGATTCTACATTTGCGATATGCTTTGTCTTTGCAAAGTAAATTAATCTGTGCAGTGGTTCCACAGCCGTTGCAAAGTCAGCTAACTTCCCTTCTAGGCTGAGATTCTCCTACGCAACTTTTTGCTTGCGGGCTCATCCTCGATCTTCCTGAATTCCACGGAAATGTCCCTGAAATTCTTCTCCTAATAAGATAATGTGCTGAATATTGGATTTTAGAGTATGGTGAATGTTTACACATGTGGTAACACCGATTGGCCCCCTGGAGTGACTACTTGTGATTAAATATGAGAGAGGTTCATTAGTAATCGTAACCAATTGTTAGTCTTCAGGGCAGAAGATGTTTTGCAGTGGAGTCGACTCAGCGGATCACCTGAGGTAACCGTGGGGAACAGATTCATAAAATATGAAATGTTTGTTTCGGTTTGGTGAAAGTAATAGACAAAATAATATAAAACATCAGAAAATGTAAAGAAAAAAACTCTTATTCGCTGAAAAAGACCACATGGAGCCAACTTCACCATCCACACTTTATAAGGTTAAATTAAGGTTTACATTTATCTTCTTAAAGCTATCAGGGTAAAGTATTTCCCAACAATGGCTGCGAAAATACTGTCTAATGATCTGCCTGTAAATTAACAAAAGTGTCTACATATAAGTACATTTTATGTAAAGTTTATAAACATATATAATTATCCTTGCCTTAATATTTTACCCTTCCTTTTTTCTATTACTTGGGCTACAACTAAAGGAATTATTTAATTATCAATTCATCTGCTTATTATTTTCACAATTAAATCAAATATTTAACTCTATAATGTATTAAATTAATGTCCATGGGGACGTCTTCACTTTGTTTTTTTTACCATTTCGAACACAATTCAATCTGAAACACAAATAATTGAGTTGGCAAACAAAAGAACAAGACAAGCAGGAAGTGATTGCAAAACCAGCTAATGTGGCTCAAGCCATTAATTGGTTATGACAATAGTTGATAATGGGAAACACCCATAATTGCAATTGGAGCATATTTGAGTGCCAATCCCCAACAGTCAAGATACTGTTCTTACTATGGTCACCACCAACAGGAGGAGTATCATTTATGCAGTTCCATCACATTCCTAAAATACATACAATCTGCCTCTTTCCTGTGATCCTGCAAGCCAAGCACATGAAACTGCACATGTAAGCACGCACAGGGCCCATGACATAACTCCTCATGGCGGTGCAGCTGTATACTCGCCATGTGCCACTAAACATCACATGAAGCCAGGCAGGAAGAATCGTTGCCGCTGTCGTTTCAACCTGTGTTTACTTTGCTCCAGATCACATTTCCACTCTACGCTCGAGCAGAAAGCACATAAACCTGAGGAAAAGCTCAAGAGACATAATAGATCATAATGAAGTGGCCTGCTGGTTTGCATATGTCAAGGTCGCCAAAGTGTATCACGGAACATTTCTCTTCTCATTGTAAGAGCTATAAAGACATGTTAAACTGATTTGGTTTTGATTTACTTCAAGTTAAACAAATATATGTGTTGGAAAGTTTGCATATCTAAGCTGGGAATAACACATGAAAGTTATTAAAAAAGTGGAGCTTCAAACCTTGAATATCAGAGCGGTCACTGCCAATCATTTAGGGGCTACTGAGGATATCTTGGTTTTACTGATTTGAGAGCGGGTTTCAAACAAACGTGTGTTTTGGCTCCTTTCTCCACATCTCAGTGACCATTTAGACTCTGTTTTTTGTTTATTATGAGTACTGCCAGGCTCCTTACATACATCTGACCAATGAACCCTCTCCAACAAACAACCAGAGTTAAAAGGACATTTTTATAGTCCCTGTTATTGTACCAGAAAAGGAGGAAAAACAAGAAAAAAAGCAAAGGAAACTAAGATTTTTCAGTGGCGTTTTTACGACATGCCAGCTGAGTAGCATCAATGCACAGCAACCAATGGGGGGGGGGGACAGCATTATTATATGGGGAAAAACCAAGGGGAGGATGTGTGCGTTTGCATGGAGTATATTTTATAACGTAACAATCAATCATGTATTTCTTTTTCTGCCTTGTTTTGAGTAAACTGACTTTTTTTTCCTAAGAACACTTTTTTTATTTATCTATCGCACAGAAATGACCAAAGGATAGTTTTTATGGGTCCTTGTTGGCTTGTTGAGATAGCTGCCCCCTGCACCTGCCTGAGCATTTCATCAGTCAGCCAGTGGGTTGGGGTGTGAGGGGCCCACGGTGGAAGCGGAGTTAAGGGGGCGTCAGAATGATGTAGAGGGTGGTGGGAGTGGGCGGTGCTTTAGAGGGGCGGGGGTGCACCGTGTGATACCTCAGGGAGTTTGATTGACAGGTGCAGACAGGGATCGTGGCAACAAGTGGACTGCAGTTACTTCAGCTGCACCGTGGAGGGTGGAGGAAGGAGGGAGAAAACAACCTCAGCTGTGACGAATCTGTGGGTCCTCAGAGTTCAAAGGCACCGACTCATAAAGGGGAATGAGTAGGTTGTGTGTGTGTGTGTGTGTGTGTGTGTGTGTGTGTGTGTGTGTGTGTGTGTGTGTGTGTGTGTGTTTGTGTGTGTTGGGCCAGAGGTGTTTTGAATAAAAGAATGCATGTAAGGCAGATGGTGTTCTATGGGGAAAGTCTGAGCGTTTTTTTAGATAATTTATTCATGCGACGTAGAAACAGCAAAAACAGCTTGTCTGCGTTTAGACTGAGGCGTGTAATAAAAAAAAAATGAATGATTTAGTTGTGATTGTTTATGTGATGAGGCCCGCAACTAAAGTATATTTTCATTATCAATCTGATGATTTTTTTCTGATTATAAAAAATTGGGTTTGATTTCATTAAAATGTTAAGGGATGTACCTTTGAATTCCAAACAGCCAACGACACACTCCAAATAAATGTTGAAGTTAGCCGTCCCAAAAAGTGCCATGTTGTTTTTAAGACTTATTTTTCTTGAATAATCCACTCTATAGGCCACCGGACCATATATATTCAGCTGTCTTCCATTTGCTTTACATTTGCAAACCTGGTTTTTAATAAAGACGAGATGTTTTCTTGTCAGTTTTCACACTGAAAATCAATTTAATTTAATTAGAAAAACTCTCACATTTCTCCTCAGACACACTCACTTTCCTCTGATACGATCAAAGAATAGCATACCAACTCCTGCCCCGAAAATCCCTCTGCATAGTTCTCTGACACAATAGTCTACTCAGATTGGAAAGCCAAATAATGGTTGAAAGAAATAAGAATTTGAATTATCTGTTCGGACAGTAACATTTGGATTAGGGTTTTTCCGTTGTTTTGGTTGGCCGGAGCGTCTCGATCCTGTTACAGAACCACACAAGCCTCTCTGTGGTGGACGGGGGGAACCGTGTGGGGGGAGGCCGAAGCCCCCAGAGGAGCGACACCTGAGCAGGCGAGGTGGGCACCCCCGAGATCTCTCCCGTTCCAGCTAAAACACAGACTATTTAAGAAGGAATAATAAAAATGCCTAACCTTGTTAAGTATAAGGGCAAGTATTCTCATAACATTCCCCATTCAGAGGCACGGGGGAATTGACTCATTGAATTGGTTCGGGCTGAGCAGCGATTTTATATCCACAGCGCCTGCAGCAAGACTAGATTGCCTTTCCTAAGCCTTCCAAAGAATATAGGCTAGGCGGTGCGAAATGGCAAGAATGTTCCGATTTGATTTGACATAAGGAGAGGATTGTTTCATTTCAATCTCGCTTTCTTTCTCTCGCTCTTTCTGTCACACACGCAGGCTTGGTGCCGGTCTTCTGAGGCAGGCAGCAAAAATGGCTGGCAGTTGTTTCGTTTTTTTGTCTTCCTTTCATTGGTTTGGAGAGTTGTGTGGCGTGTAATTGGCAACTCTGGCCCCAGGATCTTTGAGTAGATAATAACTGTCTGTGTGAGAGGGGTGTCTCAGACCAAACGTGCTAAATTCATTACCTGGGTATATTATTCAATTACTCCACTTCTATTAGGACATCAATTGGTGGCCATAGCACTGCAGCCAAGATAAAGATGAGTACCTAGCTTGCAGGAGAATCTGTCTTCCATGAGGACAGATTAGGGTGTGTGAATGGCAAATAGGGTAAGATACAGTGAAAAGGTTAAAAATGACAAAAGTCAAATATTTTCCAACGTGATCGTGCAAATGCAACACCAAGTGAGGTTTGAGGACATTTGGAATTAAACCAAACCAAATGTATCACACTCAAAATTAAGTAAGAAAACAAAAAGGTATAAGTGAATGCTCTCCAAGTAGAAAAATGCATAAAATCCAGAGGAATGTGTGCCAGCAGTAAGAACAGTCCACATATACAAAATGAAGGTCTTTTTTAATTGCTAAAGTATAGCACAATAATACATTTAAGATATATGGAAACATATTTTTACTTTAATCTTTAAGCAAATGCATTTGTTGCATGAGGTAAGTCCTTTAAAGATGTCACTGCCTTTTAGTTCAAGTTTTATGAAGACAAGGAAAATGATCCTTGGCTTATTTCTTAAAATAAATTCTGGAAAAAATACTTATTTTTTATATATACACTTATTTAAATGTAGTTGCATTTATAATAAATATAATAATGCTAATGTGTTTGCCCCGTTAATCACTCATGTCAACAGCAGCAATGTTAGAAAAAGCTCAGACCGGGTATAAGTGAATAATTACAAATGGGAACAAATGGGAACAAATTGAAACAAATAAAATAAATATTTTTGCAACAGACAAAATTATTTTTTGAAACACTGGTAAACTTCTGGGTGTTTTTTTTAAGACTCAGTCGTGAACTGCTGTTCCCAGGTGCTCGTTCTCACAAGCTGGGAGCCCACTGGGTGAAGCTGTCTCAGTGACACGGAGCCCCAGAGGACTGCAGGAGGGAAGGCTCTGGAGGAGGCTGTAGGGGGGGCAGATGTCCCCGATGGGGCAGGAGCCACACAATTTCATGGCGTATTTTCTGCAGATGTGTCTGTGGTAACTCAAGCGAAGGGTGCAGTTTGGCCACTGACAGGGGTGATGGATAGACCCAGAGTCCCACTGTGACAAACAAATACTTTGTCTGCTCTTCACGCTCACTCTCAGGCTGCGGCAGAGAGAAATACTTTTTATGGAAACAAAAAAAGAGAAAAGTTGAATACTATATTTTAAGGTTCTGTCATCAGAAAGTGACGTTAAGACAAAAAGCAGAACAAACAAGAGACTGAGCATCAAAGGATCAGACGGTGTGTTGAGGAGGAGCTCACCATAACAATGCTGGCACAGCTGCCTGGGGAAATGTTACACCGTCCCTCAGCTGGGAGACTCGTGGACAAGCTGAATTGCCATTATCAGAGCATTGATCACTTTTTAAACCAGACCTAAATTGGATCCAGGCATCTCACTAAATAATCCATAAACGCTGATGTAAACTGGAGATGCATCTACAGTGGACCCTTTGTATCGTTAATGTAGTAATGGTTGGCCTTTGACCCTAAATATATAAAGAGGCCATGGAGACATTTCTCAAGTAAAATGACAGTTTTATGTTTTTCCTCCATGTGAATTTCATTGAGTTGGCTCTAAAACTTTGAAAAACTAATAATAAGGCCATCAAGTGAAAGAGAGGGGGATGAAAGAAAAAAAAGGTACAAGTGAATGATTTCCCCATTCACCTGCAATTTCCCCTTTCAGGTGGGAATTTCCCTCAGGATGAGCCAATAACATGCTTGTGGTGCATGATCGATGTGATTCAATGGCTGATGAAAATCAAGCAGATGTTTTGGAAGGGAAACATTCATCTTGTGTCGAGCCTCACGACATGCCAGCTTTAATAAAGCACGCTGCGAAAGGAGAGAGAAAAATAGTGCGTTTTGAAAGGAATGATAAAATGACATGGTATAATATATGAAGGTAATTGTTCCCCAAGAAAAGGGATGATCGCATTTGATCAAATCAGACTGACTCTGCTAATTTGATTAATGTTCACAGCATGAGGCTCTTAACGTGTCTGCAGGGAGTCGCTCATGCAGTGCACTTCCTGATTAACTAGTGGAAATGCGCAGTGCGATGTGACACACACTTATCTGATTGTATGCAATTATACCATTTGCAGAGAAAGTGTTCATACATGCAAAAGGCTGTATTTACAGTCCCATTCACAAAAGCATGTATTTGATTGTAACTGCCTATCTTACCAATCACGCCAGGTGTGTGTGTGTGTGTGTGTGTGTGTGTGTGTGTGTGTGTGTGTGTGTGTGTGTGTGTGTGTGCTTCATATATCCACCTGTATAACCCTCGGGTTGCCCTCCCTGCCTGCTAAAAACAAAGTCTGGGATTCCCCACATACACAGCCCCGCCTCTTCACTTCCTATCACGATTCCCCCTGGCCAAAGTGGGATGATCGTCCTGTGTTAGCTTCCAGATTCCATTCACCTCTCCACAGTTGATCTCATACTTTATGCAGATAGACACAATGAGCTCAGACACTAACCGCTTGTTACCCATCTGTAAAAAACATGGAAGAGGGGGAGAAGACACTACTGGCACTAGTCTAACGGTTACCTTTTTGGACTTATTTAGTTTCCTTCCTATGCTGCTTTGTTCTTTTACTTCACTATTCGACAGTAACCTAAAAGATCAAAAACATATAAGCCACTTGGATATTATAAAGGGGCAATCACGCTACCAATGAGTAGTGCCGTCTAATGGCAATAATCTGACAATGATGAAATTCATTCGATTTTTCTTTCTGCAAGGCAATATAAAGAACACTGTCAAAATATGAAGAATACGAATAAGCATACAATAGGAGCTAAAATAAGTTTTTAGAGGTATTTGCATTCATCACAGTCTCTTTCACATCCGACATCACAACACTACTTTTGATCTGAGCTACTGTCTGCCATTTCAATGTACACTATTGGTAAAAGATAGATAGTAAATATAGTTTCACAAAACATGTTGCAATACTCAAGTGCATCAACATTTTCTTACCTGTGTGTATATTTTGCAGCCAATTATTCTATATCTGTACTTCTACTTTCTTTAAATGTGGTTAATAATGTGTTATCGCCAATTTACACAAGTTAAGGAAAAGATCAATATAAAATAAAAAATAAAAACCTGCTTTTGTCAGCGTTTCAACTTCAGATAACATAAAACACTATGCAGAGTTTTACACATGCTCTGCACTGTGGTTCATTATCAGTGTATTGTAATGATTGGTTTCATTAAAATTGTCTTTTTTTCATAAGGCTGTGCATGGGTTAACTCCATCATGTATTTGATATTACTCTGACATAATGCAATAATACAGACTAGGCTTAATCCTTATTTGTTCAACCAGGTGAAAAGCTGGGTGTCTCTAAAGTTCTTACTGCTACTGTACTAAATTCCACATCCTTTGTGAAGCTTCCTGCTCTTCTTGGACTTTTCAGATGAAACCAGCACACCCTGGACTCCCTGCTGTGTATTGATCTGTCCGCAGTGATAGATTACAGATATGTTGTGGTCTTTGTTTACTACCCTGCTGTTGCACACCACCTGACCGATTCGACCGTCTTCTCGAGAAGCACCGATCGATATGAAGTCTCGCTGCTCTTTGAATCAGACACATCCTGATTCTGTATTGAACATATTACGCCGTCAGACAGTCAACATCTGATACAATCCAGCAGGAATGGATTTACTGTACCAAAAGAGTTCGATTTAAAAGAGTTCTCTTTCATAAACCTGATTTGTTGTGCCGTTTTATCTCAGTCTCAGATGACGCATATTCAATTATAGTTGTTTGTGCACTCTCCATGTCAGATGAAAACCTCTTTGACAAATGACAGGTCACAATTTCATATGGTGGACGGAGAAGAAAAGTAGCAAACAGAAAGTGCACAATACCGTTTCATTGCATACTCTGGACTTGACACCATGCAATCAGCAAACACAGGGCCATTCTACCAAAACCCATCCGCCCCAATCAACCAAGGAACCCTAAGGTTCATGCAATCTGTTGCCTGCCAGTCAGAGCACTGGGCAGTAATCTCCGTGAACCTACAGGTCCAGAGACAGCCCTCAGCCTCCCACAGTACGGCTTCTCTGTGATGATAAGACTGAATAGTCCCCCATAAACTGCCCCATAAACCCACACGCCTGCTCCCTTCAGCAGGGGGCTAATCAGCCCAACCAGGGGGGGAGCTGAGGTAAGAGTCTGGGGCTGAAGGGGTAAGAAGACGGGGGTCGTCTGGGGAGGGGAAGCAGCCAGACAGGAGACTGAGACCCGCTGTAATCATCAGCAGGAGGAGATGACGACTGTACACCAGATTAAGTTTGAAAATGTCATGAGAGAGGAGGAAAGAGGGGGAGGAGAGATGGGTGTACGACAAATGTCACTGATGACCTGGGTTGACAGATTAGAGAACGAGTGACTGTTTGGGATAAGGAATGGTGGGGAAATGTGCTGAAGAGGTAGCGCCTTACAGGAAAAGAGGATATGATGCCAATCAGAGAGCCAAAGGGCCTCGAAAGGAAGCTGAATTTCCTCCTGTGTTTATCTTAATGCCTGGATTTAAGGTTCAGGGGGCTGGGGGAGACTAAAGACTTTAAAGGGGGTTATGAAAGGACAGTCTGGGAGGATTAGAGAGCTCAAAATGGTCCCTGATGCTACCTCACGCAAGTCACCAAATGCAAAGTAAATGCAGATTATATTGGATCAAACTGTACGTCATCCGTAAAAAGAAAAAAAAACCTTTAACCAAGCATATCCATTACCACTGATCCAACAGGAGGGGGAGGACGCGTGTGAGGAATATCAATTATTATTTACCATATAAAAACCTGCAGTCTGCTCAATGTAGTAGCTGTTGCTCCACATATTGCAGTGCATGGGTGAAATGTAAGGGAGGAACAGATGAACATTTTGCTCTTCTGCACGTCCATCTGTACATACAACTGTACAATGTGCTGGCAGGTTGGCATCGAACCTCTAACATAACAAGTTTAACATGCACAATATTGGTTTGATTAGTTATCATTGAGTTGTTCATTTTAGTAGATCTGCACTATAGAAAATAACCATAAAAGTTTGGCCGATTTTTACCAAAAACGGTCATAATGATGGGTCCAAAAATGATGCTAAACAACAAAATCAGAGGAATCCATTACTGACAAAGTTTTCCCTCTAGCTAGTCTGGAAGTGCACAACAAGACACTACAAAGTCGGGCATTTTGTTGTCATTGCTCAATACAAACAGTAAATATTGACATTAAGTTTTAAAAATGTTCTAGCAGACTTCTTTCTTAATTCTGACATCATATGAAACTAAACGGTCAAACAAACACATTGAAACCACTTGTGCCTCAATATCTTGTCATAAAGTGCTCTAAAAGATGTCCCTAAGTTATGCTTTATCCGTCAAATCATCCCTCTTGCTGTTTTAGAAATTCCTTGAATAATGTTTAAGAGTTTGGCTTTTTTCTAGAGCTCAAATCTTAAGAAAGTTGAACGATGTAAAAGCAAGGTGCAATGTCTTAATATGGTAGGACACATTCAGTTATGGATCAAGTGGAAGACCCTTGTGCTTTGTGAAGTTGTAAGAGGGGAAGCGAGGGAGTACGGTCTGGATAATTTGGTCCAGTAAGCCCATGGGTGCCTGAGGCCTGGCCAGACGTCTACCTCTCATCACTTGCAGCTTGGGACAGGACATGTTTGCCTGTGGCCAGGAAGTGATCAGTGTCAGCGCCCGGCTCCACTCGCTGTTCATCAGGCCGTGCAGCTGCCTGCCAGGAAACGCCTGACCAAACGGCTGCATGTGCTTCGCTTTACCACGCCAGCTCTGATGTTCCTCCCTCTGTTTGTTCTCATGGTTACTTTTGAGGACCAACCCACAGCCAAGAAGGATCAAGGGAGTTGGAAAAACCAAACAATTCATTTCAAAGAAAAGCTGTAAATATCTGATTCCTGTAGTGTGTGAGAGTGTCCATGAGGGCAAGAAATTACTGTGTGTTTGCTGTGTTTATTATCTTTTTATATGAAGAGAATACTGAGGAGGTTCAAGACAGTGAAGAAATAAATAGAAACGTTCCACTGCGCTGTAGACTGACCTGGATAGGGTAACAGGGCAGATGGAATGAGCTGGACGTTGCCGTTGGCTAAAGATGGATTCAATTAAAATTCCGGTCCGGTGTGGAAGCCACCTGCTCTGATTTATGTGTGCTTGTTATTGTGTGCGTGCGTGTGCGTGTGCGTGTGTGTGTGTGTGTGTGTGTCGATCCGTTCCTTCCTGACTGTAATTTGTTACAGATGTTGTATTTGTTTTTTGTCTCATAGCTGGAACTACATTTCTGTGTCAGCGGAGGTGACACAGAAATGTGCACGGTTTAATTTGTTGTGAGTGTTTTCTTCTTGTTCTGCTCCCACACGAACGGGAACTGCGCGCTGAAATTATTTTTCAAATATCTGTTCAACGTCTGCTCCATTCAGATTGGGTAATGGGCACCGGGCACCTTACAAAGGTTTGTAGCAATCTTAAATTAATGAAATGTTATTATTTAGGTTTACTTGATTTGCATTGTGTTACTCAGTTTTACATTCAAATGCCCTGAATTACAAAATCAAAAAGGAGCAGTCTGGTTTGAATTGATTTTGAAACCGATTTGATGGAACCAAATCTGTTTCAAAATCGATTCAAACCAGACTGCTCCTTTTTTGTTTAATCTGGTTTTAAATTATCTCACTACATACAGTATACACTGATTTGAATAAGAAACAAAGCCCTATATATATTGCAGATCTAATTGTATGTAAATGAAAAAATGTATAATAAATTCTATGTGTATATACAGTATATCAATATAATATGTATGCAATGTTAGCTGTTATGGGTAGCTTTAAATATTAGATAACCAACTTTTTCTCATTAGGTGTGAGACAATGATCTGTACTGCCCTTTGTATTTGTAGATGGATTTCGTATGCAGCACAGAGGACATGTAAGCCATAATAAGGCTTTATCTAACAGGAACTAGGAACACAATCATGGGAAATGCTTTAACTGGCCCTTAAATCAGGCGGATTAGGAGTCATATGTGAGGTTCTCTAATCTCATTTGGGAGAGCCCTGGGCTCACTCTGCTGGTATGTTATATATTATCTGCATGAAATGCTTGATGCCAGTGATACAGGTCTAAGCTTGGGATGTAAGAAGCACGGAGAGCGTCTGCAAAGTGTCAAAGCAGTTGAGATGAGGAACTGCTTACATAGATGTAAGGATGGATGTTCCTTCCCTCTCAGTGTCTCATCTCCCACCATCCCTCTGAGGCTTACATCACCTGTCCCCAGTGTCACACGCCACCGAAAGAAGCATTTCAATATTCATATATACACATATTATAGACTATGTATTTTCTTCCTAAATTAATCTCATCTTGAAGGGTTCTCTCATGCAGAAGTAACACTATGCTCTATATGAATATTTCAGTAAGCTTCACTTTCTCTGCAAGTTCGGAAGTTGAAAACTTTGCGTGGAAGTTTACAGAGAGGCTAACAGGTCTGAATGCAGATAAACTGAGATCCATTCAAAGTTAAGGGCACATACATGAATATCAGATGTGAACGTATTGCTTGCTCTTGCTGTTTTTTCCCCACATAGTTTAGCCCTCTCCTTAGAATACTGCTTCTGATAACTTTAAGGTTCAATTTTATACTGAACTCAGACTGAACTTTATCAAGATTTATGCAGTATTGCTGACTATAAGAATATGTATTCCAGAAACCTAGACCAATTACACTAGGATGCATACATCCAGCCCAGTGACTATGCTACACTTCCATCATGCAGCTGTTTTTGATTCGACTGATCTATGGATTGTGGGAACGACATAATGATAAATAATGCATATTATAAAATACTGGGCTTAAACCCCATTTTATGTAATCATCTTCTTTTTCAAACAAGTTCACAACTGTCCGCAACACAGTGATAAGATTCTGAGGCAACTTGAGAGCCAGTGAGGCCAAGAGATCTTCAGAAAGGAACAGATTAGACTCCAGGTCCGTCTATCAGCACACTTATAAATCTGAAAATGTATTCCTCTTCAAGGTGAGCCGCCAACTCTATTAGCTCCAACTTGTGAAATGGGGTGGAAAATCAGAACCACGTTTAAAAACTATTGTGGAAGGTTTTTTTCTTCTATTATTGGTCTGGAATAATTAGCTGAATGCAGTCGAGGAGGACCAGAAGAACCCAAAGTCTGTTACAGCAAACTCGTTTGTATATGGAAAACATTCACAGTGTAGCCATTCCCTTTGCCATAAAGTAACTCTTTGTGTAACTCTCACTCAGACAGCCAGCTGTTAAAGTGCCACATAAAAGTCGCCTTCACACTAGATGAAGGGTTTGATTCTAGCTGCTGACAATATAGAAAGACTTTAAAGTGACATCGTCTGCAGACAAGCCACATTTTGGAAATGTTTCCCATTCCAACCTTCATCTTGCTGAAATATACAAGATTAGATTTCAGTATAGTTCACATGAAACAGTGATGATGCCTGTAAGGGGATTGGACAGCAGAAAATAATTGGACACAGATAGAAACAGAGCGGGTGCAGCCATTGAAGGTGAAACAACTGATAACTGCAACAAAAGAACTGAAAAATATTACAGTCATCTGCACATTGTCAGGTCTTTGCAAATGAATAGAATGTTGGTAAACAAACTCCTAAAGTCTGCAAAGAAAAGAAGATGCAGAAAATACACATTTTATTTTGCATGATCAAATCAATCACATCATGTATGATATTCAACAGATCACCTGTGTGTATTTACTAAACGTTGCGTATCATACCCTATTTAGAATGATAAGATTATACTGCTGAGAAGTTTAGGAACTAGCCAAAGAAGAAAGGCCCTGGTAAACAAGGCTCAAACCACAAAAAGGTGCAGAAAATCACTGCCGGCTGTGTCTGCAACAACCACCGGTGTAATGTTTGAATGAATCAATACAAGCCACAGTTGTGAAGACCCAAAGCTAATAAGAGGCATTGTTCTTGTGCACGACTCTCACATCAGGTACTCTCTCATTTTAATCCATGCCATTTTCAGCTCCAGCTCCGTGGATGCTGCATCTCATTCGTGTCTACAGGCGTAATCCTGACCCAGCGTTTAAGTTTCAAGTCTATTTTTTGGACAAAACATGCAAAGACACAAGCTTGGTGCCCAATGAAAAGGCAATAAATGAATATATATTTAGTTTCTGCAACCTAAACAAAGCAGTGTTCTCTGCTCTCTGGAGTTAGCTCGTTGGGGTTCCACAGACTCAAATGTTCCCCAAAAGCTGGGAAGCATGGAGAGGGAACTTCTTGGGGTGTTAAGAAGAATTTTGCATTTTTCTTTTTTTTTTAAATATGGAAAAAATGTCACTTACATACTGTATAATATTTAGTAGACAACAATACAACAGACACTTGTCTCTGCTCTGATTGCCAACCCCTGATCATAGCCACCGTTTCTTTCTCACACTCAACCTCATAATCACTATAAAGCGTACTTCGCACTGCCCTGTTGAACGGTAATCATACACATTGATAGAAAAAAATGGATCAAGTATACTACTGAACTGAGGTGGGAAGTAACGAAGTAGAAATACATTGTTACTGTACTTAAGTAGATTTTTCAGGTATCTGTACTTTACTTAAGTATTTTTCTGACGACTTTTAACTTTTACTAAATTTTAACACAAACATCTGTACTTTCTACTTCTTACATTTTCAAAACAGGCTCGTTATTTTTGCATCATTGCGGGCTCCTTTTCACTCATATTAATATTATATTATTATGATGTAAGGTTCAGTTAGCTTTGCACAAAAACAGCCAGTTTAAAAGTTAAGTTTTACTGTAAGTACATTTCAGAGACTGTACTTTTACTTAAGTAAAAAGATGAATCAGTACTTCTACCAAAGTCTTTTTTTACACAAGTATCTGTACTGTGTGTACTTTTGCCACCTCTGCTACTGAACAGTGTTTTCTGACAAGCTATGCGTCCACATCTCGGCAGGAACAATTCCTAAACTCCAGCTGATCATTTGCAGTTAGGAGTAAATAAAAGCTATTAAAAAGTCAATAAAGTATTGGTTTAAAAAATATTCAATCCTCAGAACATCAGTGGCCCTTGAGCATAACTAATAGGTCCATTGGTATGGGAGAGTAGCTGTAGACCGACAAATACACAAAGCACACCTGAACGACTGAACAATAGGGCCTTAAGGAAAAGTATTTTATAAGGGGATAATATAAAGCGGTGTCTGGATAACATAAAGGAAGTTTGGTTCAATTGGACAGAACAGGAAACACGGATTTAAAAAATACAAAAGAACAAAGGTGGTACAGTGAAGGATGGAAAGATTGGACTGAAGCCAAAGCGTCTGGGCTCCAGCGAGTGAGGGCTTGGGGGTCTCGTCAGGTGTTTTATCCATTATGAGTGCTGGAAGACTGGAAAGGTGAAACGGCAGGAATTATAGCATGACTTGCAAATCGGTTGGAATTCCCATCAGGACTGACGGACAGAGTGTGGGAGAGAATTCAGTGAAGTTGTGTTTTGGTTTCCACATTGAGTTACTGAACACAGCCAGTATAGTCCCAGCATGTGCCATTATTACTCAATATTATAGTTTTCACAAAAAATACGTTTCACCATGCAGCGGGTAATATGATATAATGGTGAAGCAGAAAAACTTGGTTTAAAAGTTTTAAATAGTTCTTACCAATATTTCAAAATCATCCATCGCATGGTAAAGGCTAATATTTCATTAATTATTCATTGTATGCAGTGTTTTCTAAAGGCTACTCTTTGATTCCAAGAGAGATGTTTACTCTACCTCTGATGAGATGTTCAAAGATATAAAAAGACAGTTCTCCAAGCGAGGAAAGGGATACAAATAAAAACATTTCCCTCTACAGCGGCTATCAAATGCATTTCTGAGCTCAAATGTTGTGTCCTGTTATTGGCCGCCTAATTATTGGATTTGGAAAGTAAGTTAACCCAGACTTTGCGTTTTACATTCTTTAAGACTTTTAGAATGTGTCGAATAGTTAAAGGTGTAAAGTGACAGGCATGTTATGACCAATAGGAAAATGACATGATAAAAAGGAATTTGCCTTTGCTTCTCGGTTTCATTTTGGTTGAACAAACCAGTTACCGTGATCAGCTCTATCACTAAATCCGTTCCCACAACCCCCCACATAAATGTCCATTATTTAGCATGCCAATAAAGAGTGGGTCACTGCTGGCCACTGTCCATTCAGGACACTGACCCCATCCAGCCCCTCCTATAGGACAACGGAGGCTGACCGCAGTCTATTGTGGACCCATTGTAACGGTCTCTAGAGAGGGACCAGATTTGTGTGGCCACCCCTCGGTGATTGATGCCGGCCTGACCCCAGCCGTGGCCTGTCCCAAAGACTCTGGTGGACATGCAGCTGCAATTAGCCTGAATTTGTCGCCTTAAGGGCCCTCGTCCACCACAAAAGGTAGAAACACCATGCAGATTCAATGAGGTGCTCAACTTTATTTTTATCCAAGAGAACTTTCTCCAGGACTTTCTTGGCATAAAATGTCCTCTCAATATACCAACTGCTTATCCCCGCGCAGCCCCCACCTGAGAAAGTCCTAGAGGAAGAGTTGCTATCACTTCCTATCTGCTTCCGTCTCCTGTCCTGGAGAGCTGTCACCACTCCTGCTCTCAGCCACTAATGCCTCCTCTCTCGGTGTTTAAAGGGGTGATAACACCTCTCCCGGTGCCTGTCGACGGGGCAGCTCCGCAGGGTGCTGCGCGGCTCCCTGTGCTAGCTCCATACATGGCTGTGAAGTGACAGAGAAGCCCTGGGACTGTCAACCGGCTTGTAGTTTACTTCTCCCCCATTTCTCTCCTCATCCCCAGCTCTCTCACTCCATCTCTCTCTCGCACCCTGTCACGCATCCTGGCACCTTCATCTGGGGACACGTCAAAAAATAAACACCAGCTCTTCCTCCTGGCCCCGCTCTGTTTCTCGGCGAGGGGAAAGAAAGTATCACCGAGTCGCCGAGGATATAATGGATGAGTTGCGTAAGGGTTTAAAAAGGAGGAAAGAACATGTTTTTGTTTTGTTTTAAAGTTTAATGCTGTCCTTTTTGGACAGCATTAAACTTTTCTTGATAAAAGTGAACCTGCTGAGAAAGAGATACAGCTCATGCCTTGAGCAATATTACAAGATCGGACCAATTAGCTCTGACTAAACCTTAATCAAAGGTGTAATTATAAAGTGTCAAAGGATGTTTAAAACCACTAGAGGCACTAGAGAGCAATGTGTTGATGTGCTGATCCCTGTGTTGTTATATCACTTGCATGCCCCTACCAAGGGTGATGGGATCCAAATTACACCACTGTGTTGATGTGACACACACTGTGCAGGGTGGTGATGTGTAATGACAGTCAGCTGTGCCATATAAGAGGTAGCAGTTGAGAGAGGAGATGCCTGCAAGCTGATGTAAACAATGCAGGATTCAAAACATTCATAACAAATGCTTAACGCAATTTTTTTGGGATGTTAAAAATTAATTCAACATGTGTTCAATGCCTCAAGGAAAAGCACGGTGGTGAGAAACGCTGAAAGTAAACACAACTGTTTGTTTACAGTCTAAACTCCTGAAGGCTACCCTTAAGTTTGCAAATTTAAATATTGTTATGAAAGTGGTTTCAACAAAAGTTTGGGCTGGCTTTAGCTGTGATCAGATGGGTGTTGTTACTTCTCCCCGAAGATGGAGGTAGAGTCTCCTCATGTGGGGTTATTACGTCCAAATCCATCAAGGCTTAAGAAGGACCTCAGCTTTGACATAATAGATTGAACCTCTGATGCATGGAGCGTGGACTGTGTGCTCTCGCTTGACCTTCTATTGGTTAAAGGTCCGAGCACCGCCACCCAGGCAGCTTTCTGAGGAGCACACAGGATCATCAGCGTCATGATCACACATGGCAAGACAAGCTGAGACCAAATATTTAAGAACCATGGAGCAGGATGGGTATTAATGACTATCTGTATTTGTCAAGACCTTTTAGAAGTGAAATCGTAGCTATGACAAATTGTACTCCTAAAGTTTCCGCTTCTATCAACCACCTCTCTGTTTACAGTATCTTATTAGAACTCAGGTTGACAGATGGTGATTCACTCCTTAAGGGAAGAATATGGTGATTGTTTAGAAACATTTCTTCCTTTTTTTATCAAAGATGTAGAAAGGTTTTTCATTATCAATTCATGAGAATCTGAACAATTGCGAAAAATGTATTTCCCAGCTTCCCAAAGTCCAAGATAATGACTTAAAATGTTTTTTCTTTTAGTACAAAACACACATATTCAGGTTGATATGAAATCAAACTGAAAAAGCAAGAAATCTTTGAGAAGCTGACAATAAAATATTTGTCTTCTCCTTTGCAACCTTATCACAATTATCGACACCAAACTCACATAAGCACTTGATATGCCTAAAACCGATATTATAAGTTAACCTCATTTTAAATATGCTTTTATAAATAAAGAAAGCCTTCTGATGTATCGCCTATAACAAAATATTCAGTTAGAGAATTCATTCAGGAATGTATGTCTCATTACTTAGAGATCAGTGCTTTTGTTTCTACAGCTCCCTGGCTTTGCGTTGTGTTGTGTCTTCTATGCAAATGCAGTTGTATATTGATTAGATATTTATCTCTCAAGCTGTTGGGGATCCTGCCTGAGGTTTGAAAGGGCATGAGGAAGAGAGGCCCCATGAGGCAGGAGAGAGGGCCCCCATCCCTCAGGTCACAGATTGAATCTCTGTTATCTGAACCTGCAACTAAGCACACATACACACACCTGTTACTCACCAATGTACTGGTTAACACCAACTAAGTCCCATGTCTCATGTACATGTACAATACATATGATTGTATCTTTTGCATTTTGTCAATATATATAAAAAGGCAGTTAACTCAGCGAACACATGTAGGGAGAAAGGGAATGAGTCCTAAGAAGAGACAACAGGGGGCCTTGGATGTTATGGAGATGCAAATCAAACAGACAAAATTATGCAAAAGAAAAAGTACACACACACACACACACACACACACACACACACACACACACACACACACACACACACACACACACACACACACACACACACACACACACACACACACACACACACACACACACACACACACACACACACACACACACACACACACAGTGGGGCATCATGTGACCTTTCATGCCAAGCCACAAGGGACCAGGCCCTGTGGTCTTGTGTCACGACCTGAGCATCTTATGGGGATTCCTTTGCTGAATAAAAACAATCAACTCCCCCACAAATCCAATCTCATTTCTGCCCTGAAATGAAGCTTGAGGACAACAAAAGGATAACCGAGTGGGAGAGGCATCCGAAGAGGGGCACATGCATCTAAGAGGGTCCCAACTCAGTGTGACATCCTTTCTAATGATCGGCATGGCAGATGGCAAGAGATACACACACACATGTGCCCCGCGCATCTCAGGCATGTGTCCCTGTCACCCGCTGCACCGGGGCTCTGTTGGTTGGCTTCTGAATGTATCTGCAGGATTACACCCCGTAAGGACGCACAACAGGAGAGCACTTCCCCCTCCCTATTATATCCTACTATCTAGACTCTCAACACCTCCAGGCAGGAATGACAATTGGCAACGGTTACACTTCAGCCTGTGGGAAATCATAAATCAGATTTTAAAAAAGTGGCAAAACTTTAATTCATGGAGTCAACGTCAGCAGAAAAGATATGCAGGGAAATTGAATGAGGTAATTTATCATCAACATGTTTTCTTTATAATTTACTTATCCCTAAAGTCATCGATCAAACACAAATGCATGATGTTTTCTGGCTCCTGAGGAAACCCATCATAAAAACATAAGCGATTGCAATATGTAACCTGGGGATATTTTCTGATATTCTGAAGACTAAATGTATTCATTATGAAAGCGATCGACACACATATTGCTAATAAGAAATATTGTAAGTTGTCAATTCCTAAAACTCTAGACAACATGTTTTATGTTCTTTGTGTAAGATGATATCTCTTTGTAGGATCATAAGTGTAAGGGGTAAAGGTCAATACTTGGACATGTTTAAACTGAGACCATGAGATACAATGTTTGTTCTCAGTGTTTACTCTAGCTCTCAAGAAACACACAAACGTCATCACACCCAAAACAGACGGCTAGCAGAGCAAAGGAATGATTTGTTAAGGAAACTTCATTCATTTATTTTTATTTTCCAGTAAAAATCAATGCAACACATTCAGTTAGATCTAGGGAGCAAAAGGATAGTTTTCCTTGGAGTAAATGTTGAGAGAAGGATTTCTTTGAGAAAGATTAGGTACAGTAGGGACATAGGATCCACCTCACCAGAAGCCAGACCCTCTGTCTGTCCCCTCCCTATGCCACCAAGGGAACAGCAGACGGTGCATGGGGAGCACAGGGGTAGATCTTACTAAACCCCCATAAAACCCCAACCCCCCTATAACACACATACTCGTACACCAACTGAGTGGCAGCTCCGTCTGGGTCAACAGTGCACCCTTTGACATTCCAGCAATGAGAGAGATATGGGGGTGTCATCTCACCTGGTTTTGGCTGTGTGGCAGAGCAGGGGACAGTAGGGGAGCAGTGCGGCTGTCCACAATATTTGTTTAGCTGTTCATGGTATCAGTGATGTCTTCATTTACCCTCCTGTTTGCAGCGCTTGCAAGTCAGGCCACGGCCAACACTGAGGCAGCTAAATACAACAACTTGTTTCCTGCTTCTCTCTGACATGGTGGTTTCTGTAACAGTTGATCTTTACAAAAATGCTCATAAAAAAGTGGATGCATTTTTAAAAATAATGTAGGTCTTGATTGTTTAGAGAATAAAAATAAAATATAGCTAGAGAAGCCAATCAAATTTCCCATAGCAGAAAGTGAATTCCAACTGCATAAAGAAAATATATATTTTTTAATACCATAGAAAATTCACATTTAAGTAGCTGCAAACAACATTTTTGTATAACTCTTTATGGCAGCTGTTGTCCTATTTTTTAGAATTCCTGAGAAAAGAAACAAAATTATAAAACATCAAAAATAATCTCAAGGTCTAACCTTCACGTGATCTTGTTAAAAATCCAGATTTGAAGTCACATTTAGTTTTTCCATTTAGTTTTTCCAACCATTGAAAACCACTTGATAAGTGGAAAGCTTTTTATTGGGCAGCTGACTGAAGCTGCCTTCACAAAACAGAAAATAGATTTAAGGATTTTCATTTGTTCTAATATCTATGTTATTGAATAGATACAAAAAAATATATATTTGTATATTTGTATGAACATAGCTACCCTGTGTTCCATCAGAGCATTGGATGTACATCTGCAGTCATTAATGCTGCGTATTCTCTGGCACTGCCCCGATTTGCTGCCTAATATACATTTGGAATCCTCAAGGTACACAATAAATATTTAGTATCTTCTATACTATTAAAAAAAACATACATGCTTCCCAGAATCACATACATGTTGTATCACTGGAGGGACTTTGCATTCTGACATACACACTTAACATCGTCGCAGTACTTCTACACTATTCGCTTCACATTTACTCCGAGCTCGAGTGCAGATAACTGGATGGTTGTCATGGCACCGCACCAGGATCTTCTCTACAGCACAGGGTTTTTGTATAAGACGACAGTCCCCTCCCCCCAATTTATAGGCACGAGCACTCCCAAGTTTCTCATCCTGTCACAGTGAGCTTATAGTGTGAAAGCTGAGCGCATACAGGCCCTGACATCTTGCAGAAGCCAGAGTTTAAACCCAACACTACACCGCCACCAAGGTGCAATCCAGCTTTAAAGCCACCCGTGCTGACTTCATTTGCCTTTGCATGTATTGATCTATTTATGTATTTACTTCAAGGTTGATTCCTCCTCTCGCCTTCTCCGTTTTCTCTCCTCTCATGTGCTCCAGGTCCAAGCACCCAGGGATCTCTCTCTAGGTTTAATAATTCATGAATGTTCGGGCTTCTGCCGTAATCCTGACTGACACTAAAAGTCTGTCTAGATTTAGCGTCATGAAATTTTCATCCGTAAATGTACAGTGGAGCTCGGTCTTCCGCCTCACTCTTCCTCTCTTTCAAGTGGCACTCTTGCTTTTACTGAGGATCTCTCTCCCAGCATGGCGATCCTCATTCTCTCGCTCACACGCGTATGAGCATAAACATATACTGTACAGGCGTGCACAGCGACAGGTAACACATTGGCACACGCACGTATAAAAGAAAAAAGACGGCACACACTGACACTGCACTTAGCTCTGTCTTGATGGGATATTTACCGTGTGACATCTGGAGGCATTTGTTCATCTCTCCCCATGAGGGCAAAGTGACTTATATTTCAGCGAGGACGTTCCCTCAGGAAATCATCATCCTAACGGAGTGTCTGTGTCACGTTTTAAGCAGTGAGCGACACAACCCTGTCATGCTTGACTTGTGAATTAGCAGTTCTGTTCTTGCCTCACTTCACTGTCAAACTCTGTTTGTACAATAAACCAAATGTTTTACTAATTGCAATGACAACAACAACCACAATAGCATCAAATTGGATGATGTATTTCCTGCTTGCAGAAATGACTGTCTTCTTACGTCAACAGAATGTGGATATTCGACCATTCTGCAAAACCTTATAAGTTGTGTGTTTAATTTGGGTTTGTTTTGTTTATTTGCTTACATTAGATTTGTTGAAGCATTACACTAAAGCTATGGTTTATTACGATGTGGGTTTTATTTTATTTTTGATGACAGATCTGCCGAGAGCTCCGAATGCTACAATGCCATTACCAAACAAAAAAAACAAGGAAACACGCAGGTTAGTCAAAAGGGATAGAAACTTACAGTTGACTTGGTGTGCCATGCTCAAAGTCTGTACAAAAACGTGTTTCTGACGCAGTTGAGTCAAACTCTTTGCTGTTTAATGTTTCACTTTATGAATAATTATATTACAGTCTGAAACTTTTATCAAAGCCTATCAAAGAAACTGAACAACACCAATGGCATTTTAGCTTGACATTATAGAAATGTCAAATGCAACCTTTGCAATAAGCTGATGCTATTGTATTGTGCCGTTAGCAAGGAATCTGGGTGTGACCCTAACAAACTGTCCTTCACTACAAACATCACTGCTACAACCCGCTGCTGCAGAAACACTCGGTACAACATCAGGAGGATACGTCCCCTCCTGACCCAGAAAGCAACGCAGGTTCTGGTCCAGGCTCTCGTCATCTCACGCGTAGACTACTGCAACTCCCTCCTGGCTGGTCTACCTGCATGTGCCATCCGACCTCTGCAGCTCATCCAGAATAAATGTTCCCACACCACGCCGCTCCTCCGCTCCCTTCACTGGCTTCCAGTAACTGCTAGAATCCACTTCAAGACACTGGTACTTGCGTACCATGCTGCGAATGGATCTGGCCCTTCCTACATCCAGGACATGGTTAAACCATACACCCCAGCACGTGCACTCCGCTCTGCATCAGCCAAACAGCTCGCTGCACCCGCACTGCGAGGGGGACCCAAGTTCCCATTAGCAAAAACACGTGGGTTTGCTATCCTGGCTCCAAAATGGTGGAATGAGCTCCCCATTGAAATCAGGACAGCAGATAGCTTACACATCTTCCGGCGCTTCAGGTGTGCCAGGTTTCTACACGGACCACTATTGGGGTAAGCATGTTGTAACTTCCGGTTGTTGTTGTCATCTCCGGGTATCCCGTGTGCCTGTTCTGTTGCTGATAGCTTATTATCTTAACTTAATCGATTGTTTTAAAACTCTTGATCACGGCAACTGCCTGACGTTGTAATCACACGTTACTACAGCTTAAGCACTCACAAACTCTCCTTCTCTTAGCGACTGTAACTCCACAGTTGCCTACACTCTTTTCGGGTTTGCTAACGGTAGC
>NW_011350555.1:0-2616 GCF_000735185.1 Notothenia coriiceps
ATAAGATAGCTTGTAAGGTGGTGATTAAGGTGATTTATTTACTATGTGGGCCATAGTAAGAAGTGAACAAATTGTCTTTTTCTCTTGGACATTTATGTGAATCTTCAGTGATGTACTTAACTATGTGGGCCATAATAATATGGGAGAAATTGTCTTTTTCTTGGACCTTGATGTGAAGTTAAGATTTTTTGATAAGCTTTGGGTATTGCAATTTCACACGTATACAAAAGTAGCTTAATTCTACTGACGAGTGCTATGTGAATACATGCAAGGCAAGGCAAGTTTATTTATATAGCCCATTTCAACACAAGGCAATACAAAGTGCTTTACAAAAACGAAAGACATGAAGAGCATTAAGAAACATATTATGAAATGATATCTAAAAACACTCATTTAAAAGCAAAGACACATGAATAAATGTGACAGTGCATTGTGAGATACACACATCTGAAATGTTTAGGTCTGACGCTCAATCGTTGCTAACTTTTTAGCAGAAATAGTTTTCTATCACCTCCCTTTCTTTCTACTTTCTTGTTTAACTTGTCCTTTAGTTATTTCAAGTGTTTCGTGCTAAACGAACCCCCTTTTGGAAAATTATAATCTGACCCCATGGTACCTTTTAGTTTTCGCCGAAACTATTCCTCTTTTTTATTTTTAAATGCACATAGTTAAGTTTTCCTTGTCTTTCTAGGAGTTTTTTGCTATCCTCCGTGAACCAGGGTCTTGAAACCAAAACGGATTCCTGTACCCGATGGTACCTTTTTTAGTTTTCGCCAAAACTATTCCTCTTGTAAGCGATGTGATGCAAGTAGCTCTCAGATGAAGAAAGGTTGGAGACCCCTGATCTAAAGTAACAGACAGAGAATCAGCACTTTTGAAACAGAGGGGATTATGAGATGCTGCAATGATTTGTTTGGTGTTTGCAGCCAAACACTTCAGAGACATGTTTTGTATTTATCTGAGACCTATAATATATTAATGAGAAACAGTAATAGGGGACCTTTAACTCTTTGTTTCGGGTGATAACCTTTACACTCCTGCTCTGTGCTTCCCCAGGAGCACCTAAAGTTGCAAGCACAGAGCTACATGAAGGTGTTTAAGGAGCTGATGAGGAAGGATCTAGCCGTTTTAGAGGAGAGGCGTGCGCTGGACGAGCTGCTGTGCAGAGTGAAGGCACAGAGCAGCGTGAAGGACAAGGATTTCCACTGCCTAAAGGACAACCAACTGACTGAGCTGCTGGACAAGAGGCAGCTCTACCTGCAGGTAAACGATACTCAGCTTTTTCTATAAACCCGTATAAAGCCCTATTCGGAAAGGATTATATTACAGGGGGACCTGGGACATTATATTTTAAGTGTATATTTAAACCTAAAGAATAATATATATTAAATGTTTTTATTATAATTAGACATAGAGCTCAAATATAGGCTCATAGAATAAACTCCAACCTGTAACTCCTATAATGTTAAAAATAGGAACAAAGATAAATCACCCCTGGAGAAATATATCCTGTCCAAATAAGACATTTTGCTAATTATTTTTGTCTGGTGCATTTTGAATCATGAAATGAGATCTAGCTGTCTCCAAAACTTCGGTTTCAAATCTATTTTAACACATTTCAGGAACACAAATCTGAACATTGGATAAAGCCGGCTTCAAAATTCCCGTTTCATTTTGTAGTCATATTAGAATCCAAAGTTTTTACAGAAGGGATTTTGGATATCTCTTTTTATCACTCCATAAATCAGAAAATACTTTCAACAGCCCTAAAATATAAATTTTCGCCATGTTTTTAGGTATAACATGTTATATAATTCAGGCTACGAATGATATATGAACAAACCCATCTTTAAAAACCTTCAGAATATTGATGGGAATATAACTGGAAGATTTGGTGTATGTACAGTGGGGCAAAAAAGTATTTAGTCAGCCACCAATTGTGCAAGTTCTCCCACTTAAAAAGATGAGAGGCCTGTAATTTTCATCCTAGTTATACCTCAACTATGAGAGACAGAATGAGAAAAAAAAATCAAGAAAATCACATTTTCTGATTTTAAAGACTTTATTTGCAAATGATGGTGGAAATTAAGTATTTGGTCAATAACAAAAGTTCATCTCAATACTTTGTTATATACCCTTTGTTGGCAATGACAGAGGTCAAACGTTTTCTGTAAGTCTTCACAAGGTTTTTACACACTGTTGCTGGTATTTTGGCCCATTCCTCCATGCAGATCTCCTCTAGAGGAGTGATGTTTTGGGGCTGTCGCTGGGCAACACGGACTTTCAACTCCCTCCTAAGATTTTCTATGGGGTTGAGATCTGGAGACTGGCTAGGCCACTCCAGGACATTGAAATGCTTCTTACGAAGCCACTCCTTCGTTGCCCGGGCGGTGTGTTTGGGATCATTGTCATGCTGAAAGACCCAGCCACGTTTCATCAATGCCCTTGCTGATGGAAGGAGGTTGTCACTCAATCTCACGATACATGGCCCCATTCATTCTTTCCTTTACACGGATCAGTCGTCCTGGTCCCTTTGCAGAAAAATAGCCCCAAAGCATGATGTTTCCACCCCCATGTTTCACAGTAGGTATGCTGTTCTTTGGATGCAACTCAGCA